>NW_022196896.1:18102010-18149644 GCF_008632895.1 Mastomys coucha
CCCCCCCCCGACAGCCCCCAGTGGTTTTGGTTTCTTTGTCAAAGGTGTGTGGGTTTAATTCTGGGTCTTTAATTCTTTTCCATTGATCTACTTGTCTGTCTCTGTACCAATACCATGAGGTTTTTATTACTACTGCTCTGTAGTAGAGCTTGAGGTCAGGGATGGTGATTCTCCTAGAAGATCTCTTATTATTGAGAATAGTTTTCACTATCCAGGGTTTTTCCTTGTTCTAAGTGAATTTAAGAATTGTTCTTTCTATCTCTGTGAAGAATTGGGTTGGAATTTTGATGGGGATTACATTGAATCTGTAGATTGCTTTTGTTAAAATGGAAATTTTTATTATGTTAATCCTGCTGATCCATGAACATAAGAGATCTTTCCATCTTCTGAGGTCTTCTTCAATTTCTCCAGAGATTTGAAGTTCTTGTCATAAGTATCTTTCATGTGCTTGGTTAGAGTCTCAGCAAGATATTTTATATTATTTGTGACTATTATGAAAGGTGTTGTTTCCCTAATTTCTTTGTCAGCCCTTTTATCTTTAGAATAGAGGAAGGCTACTGGTTTGTTTGAGTTAGTTTTATATCCAGCTACTTTGCTGAATTTATCAGCTGTAGAATTTTTCTGGTGGAATTTTTTTTGGTCACTTAAGTACACTATCGTATCTTCTATAAGTAGTGATATCTGTACTTCTTCCTTTACAATTTGTATACTGTTGACTTAGTTTTGTTGTATAATTGTTCTGGCTAAAACTTCAAATACTATATTGAACACATGGGGAGAGTGGGCAGCCTTGTCTAGTCCCTGATTTAGTGAGAGTGCTTCAAGTTTCTCTCTATTTTGATGTTGGCCATTGTTTTGCTGTATATTGCATTTATTATGTTTAGGTTTAGACTTTGAGTTCCTGATATCTCTAATAATTTTTAATATGAAGGGGTGTTGAATTTTGTTAGATGCTTTTTCAGCATCTAATGAGATGATCATGTATGTTTTTTTTTCTTTGAGTTTGTTTATATAGTGGATTACATTGATGGATTTCCATATAATGAATCATCCCTGCATCCCTGGGATGAAGCCTACTTGATGGTGGTGAGTGATCATTTTGATGTATTGTTGGATTTTGTTTTTGAGAATTTTATTGAGTATTTTTTAATTGGATATTTTATCTATTTACATTTTAAATGTTATCCCTTTCCCCAGCTTCCCCTCTGCAAACCTCCTCTCACATCCCCCATTACCCTGCTTCTATGAGGGTGCTCCCTCACCTACCTACTCACTTCCACTTCACCACCCTAGCACTCCTCTACAAAGGGCATCAAACCTGCACAGGACCAAGGGCCTTCCTTCCTATTGAAGGGGCTAAGACTCCTTCAGCTCCTTCAGTCCTTCTCCTAACTCCTCCATTGAGGTTCCTGTGATAGTCTGATGGTTGGCTGCAAACATCTGCATATATTTTGGTCAGGATCTGGCAGAGCCTCTCAGGAGACAACTGTATCAGGCTCCTGTCAGCAAGCAGTTCTTGATGTCAGCAATAGTGGTCTGGGTTTGGTACCTGCATATGGGGTGGATCCCCAGGTAGGGTAGTCTCCGAATGGCCTTTTCTTCAGTTTTTGCTCCACTCTTTGTCCCTGTATTTACTTTAGACAGGAGAAATTCTGGGTTACAATTTTGGAAATGGGTGGGTGGCCCCATCCCTCAACCAGAGGGCCATGCCTAACCTCTGGATATGGTCTCTACAGGTTCTCCCTCACCTTTGGGGGGGCGGAATTTCAGCTAATGTCATCCCCATGGGGTCATGGGAAGCTCTTGCTTTCCTGGCATCTGAGACTTTCTGGTTGCTTCCCGAGTTTCCATCCCCCATTGCTATATACCTCTGTTCAATCTCCTGACCCTCTGTACATCTACTCCCATACCTAATGCATCCCCCCTTTTTCCCCTCCATCTCTTTTCTTCCTCACAAGTCCTTCCCACCTTCTACTTCCCTTGATTATTTTGTTCACCCTTCTAAGTTGGACTGAAGTATCTACTCATTGGTCTTCCTTCCTTGATGTTCATAAAGGAAATTAGTTTGATGTTTGTTTTCTCTCTTTGTTAAGTCTTTCTATGGTTTAGGTATCAGCATAACTGTGGCTTCATAGAATGAACTGGGTGGAATTCCTTCTGTTTCTATTTTGTGGAATAGTTTGAAGAGTATTGATATTAGATCTTCTTTGAAGGCCTGGTAGAATTCTGCTCTAAAACCATCTGGTCCTGGGCCTTTTTGGTTGGGAGACTTTTAATGACTGTTTCTACTTCTTTAGGGGTTATAGGGCTGTTTAGATGGTTTCTCTGAACCTGATCTAATTTTGGTACTTGGTATATGTCTTGAAAATTATCCATTTCATCCAGATTTTCCTGTTTTGTTGAGTATGGGCTTTTGTAGTAGGATCTGATGATTTTTTTAATCTCTTCAGTTTCTGATGTTATATCTCGTTTTCATTTCTAACTTTGTTAATTTGGGTACTGTCCCTGTGCCCTCTGGTTAGTCTGGCTAAGGGTTTATCTATCCTGTTGATTATCTCAAAGAACAAGCTTCTGGTTTTGCTGATTCTCTGTTTAGTTCTCTTTGTTTCTACTTGGTTGGTTTCAGTCCTGAGTTTGATTATTTCCTGGCATCTACTCCTCTTGGATGTATTTGCTTCTTTTTGTTCTAGAGCTTTCAGATATGCTATTAAGCTGCCAGTATATTGTCTTTACAATTTCTTTATGGAGGCACTCAGAGCTGTGAGTTTTCCTCTTAGCACTGCTTTCCTTGTGTCCAGTAAGTTTGGGTACGTTGTGCCTTCACTTTTGCTAAATTCTAAAAAATCTTTATTTCCTGACCAAGTTATCCTTGAGTAGAGCACAGTTCAGCTTCCATGTGTATATGGGTTTTCTGGTTTTTGTTTTGTTTTGTTTTGTTTTGTTTGTTGTTGTTGTTGTTACTAAAGAACAGCTATAGTCTTAGTGATCTGATAGCATACATGGGATTATTTCTATCATGTATTGGTTGAGACTTGTTTTGTGCTGAGAAGAAGGTGTATTCTTTTGTTCTAGGATAAAACATTCTATAGATATCTGTTGAATCTATTTGGTTCATAGCTTGTTAGTTTCATTGTGTTTCTGTTTAGTTTCTGTTTCCATGATCTGCCCCTTGGTGAGAATTGGGTGTTGAAATATCCCCCTATTATTGTGTCAGGATCAATGTGCACTTTGAGGTTTAGTAATGTTTCTTTTACAAATGTAGGTGTTCTTGAATTTGGGGTATAGATGTTCAGAACTGAGATATTATCTTGGTAGATTTTTTTCCTTTGATGAGTATGATGTGCCCCTTCCTCAGCTCCTTTAATAACTTTTGGTGGAAAGTCGATTTTATTTGATATTAGTATGGCTACTTCAGCATGTTTCTTTGACCATTTGTTTAGAAAAATTTTTTCCAGCCTTTTACTCTGAGGTATTATCTGTCTTAGTCACTGAGAAGGGTTTTGTTTTTGTATGCAGCAAAAGGCTGGGTCCTGTTTACATATCCAGTCTGTTAGTCTAAGTCTTTTTATTGGGGAATTGAGTCATTGATGTTAAGGGATATTAAGGACCAGTGAATGTTGCTTCCTGTTATTTTTGTTGTTAGAGGTGGAATTATTTGTTTGTGTTGCTATCTTCTTTTGGGTTCTTTGAAAGAAGATTATTTTCTTGCTTTTTCTAGGGTGTAGTTTCCATTCTTGTGTTGGAGTTTTCCATCTATTACCCTTTTTTTTTCTTTTTTATTTCTTTATTTATATGCGAATTTCTCCATTCCCAGTTTCCCCTCCAAAAAACAAAAAAACAAACAAAAACAAACCCCTGTTGCCTCCCCCCTCCCCATGCCTGCCACCCCGCCCTCTCCCACTTTCTGGCCCTGGCATTCCCCTACACTGGGGCACAGAAACTTCACAGGGCCGAGGTCCTCTCCTCCTATTGATGATCGATTTTGTAATCCTCTATTACCCTTTTTAGGGATGGATTTGTGGGAAGATACTGTATAAATTTCATTGTCTCCATCCACGGTAATTGAAAGTTTTGCTGAGTATAGTAGCCTGGGCTGGCATTTGTGTTCTCTTAGGGTCTCTATGACATATGCCCAGGATCTTCTAGTTCTCATAGTCTCTGGTGAGAAGTCTGGTGTAATTCTGATAGGCCTGCCTTTATATATTACTTGACTTTTTCCCTTACTACTTTTAAAACTCTTTCTTTGTTTAGGGCATTTGGTATTTTGATTATTATGTGATGAGAGGAATTTCTTTTCTGGTGCAGTCTATTTGGAGTTCTGTAGGCTTCTTGTATGTTCATGGGCATCTCTTTCTTTAGATTAGGGAAGTTTTATTCTATAATTTTTGAAGTTATTTACTGGCCTTTTGTGTTGAGAGTCTTCACTTCCTTATATACCTATTATCCTTAGGTTTGGTCTTCTCATTGTGTCCTGGATTTCCTGGATGTTTTGGGTTAGGAGCTTTTTGCTTTTTGCACTTCCTTGACTGTTGTGTCAGTGTTTTCTATGGTGTCTTCTGCCCCTGAGATTCTCTCTTCTATCTCTTGTATTCTGTTGGTGATGCTATAACTCCTGATCTTTTTTAGGTTTTCTATTCCCAGGATTGTCTTCCTTTGTGATTTTTTTAAAAAAAAATTTTCTATTTCCATTTCAGATCCTGGATTGCTTTGTTCAATTCCTTTTCCTCTTTTGTTGTGCTTTCCTGTATTACTTTTAGGGATTAGTGTGTTTCCTCTTTGAGAGCTTCTACCTGTTTACCCACTTCTCCTGTGTTTCTTTAAGGGATTTATGTCCTTCTTAAAGTCCTTTATCATCATCATGAGATGTGATTTTAGATCAGAATCTTCCTTTTCAGGTGTGTTGGAGTATCCAGGACTTTCTGTGGTAGGAGAACCAGGTTCTGATGATGCCAGGTAGCCTTGGTTTCTGTTGGTTATATTCTTGCTTTTGCCTCTCGCCATCTGGTTATCTCTGGTGTTAGCTGGTCTTACTGTCTCTATCTAGAGCTTGTCCCTCCTGTGAGCCTGTGATGCTGTACAGTTAGGTGTGTCAGCACTCATTGGGGGGCAATCTATTATTGGGCACGATGAGGATGCAGAGAGCTATGTCACTGTCAGCTCCTGGGTGCAGAAGGAAACTGGGAGGATCCTGTCCTTGGCTGCCCTGAGGTTCATGTTTCCTCGGGGCCCAGGATGGGTCTCACTTGAGCCAAGTATTGGAGCAATAGTGGTGGTCTCACCTATGATTTTAGTTGTGTTAATTCTACTGTGGAACAACTTATCATCTGGCAGGATTAGGGTGTGGAGAGTTGTGGCACAGAGCAGCTCCCTTGCGCAGATAGAAACCAGAAGTCCACCATTTCATTTTCTAACTTCTACCATAAGCAAGATATAAAACAAGGAGAGCCAGGCGTAATGGTGTACACCCTTCATACTAGCATTTAGGAGGCAGTGGCAGGAGAATTTCTCTGTTTGAGATCTGTCTACAGACTGGGTTCCTGGACAGCCAGGGCTACATAGAAAAACCCTGTCTTGCAAAATCAAAACAATAACAAACCAAAACCCAAAACCAAGCCAAGCCAAACCAAACCAAACCAAGTCAAACCAAACCAAACCAACAAACAATTTTAAAGAATAATTCCATTGTTTTCCTGGAATATCCACTAACCTCTTTGGTGTAGTCCACAATCCCTTAGACTATATGACTGAATGATTTGACCTCCAGCAGTAGAGTTTTTGCTATTTCAGAACTTAAATATTTTGGATCATAGTCTTTTGAATTCAGTTCTTTTACTTAACATAGTTCCTTTAAATTTCTTCTAAGTTGTATGCATAAGTGCCTCATTCTTTTTAATTTGTTTTTAACTGAGATATAATTATATCATTTTCTCCCTCCCCTTTCCCTTTCCTTCTCCCTCCCCTTTCCCTTTCCTTCTCCCTCCCCTTTCCCTTTCCTTCTCCCTCCCCTTTCCCTTTCCTTCTCCCTCCCCTTTCCCTTTCCTTCTCCCTCCCCTTTCCCTTTCCTTCTCCCTCCCCTTCCCCTTTCCCTCTTCCAGCCCCCTTTTGGCTGTTCCCCCTAGTGTCATCTCATGACCCCCTCTCCCAAGTCCATGGCTCCATTTCTCTGAATTTATTGTTACATCCATACATGTGTGCATGCATTTATGTTTATGAACAAATCTATAGAAACATTGTTTTCTGTTATTTTTTTCCTTTTCTTTTTTCTTTTTTAGATAGCACCTCACCGTGTATCCCTGAATGGCCTAGGCATGCACAATCATGTTGGCATGATTTGTTTTCTTGAAGATAGCCATTCTGACTGGGGTGAAATAAAATCCAAAGTCAGTTTCAGTTTTTAGTTACCTAAAAGCTGAGGCTTTTAAATACTTTAAAACATGTTATTAACCATTAGTTTTTTATGTTTTGAGAAATATCTGATCAGTTCATTGGTCCACTTACTAATTGGAAGATTTGAGTTTTACTTTTAAGCTTTCATTTTAATTATTATATATCTATAATGTTAATATAGTATATTAATATATAATATATACAATATTAATTATATACAATATTATATATGATATATAATATGTGTCACTTATGCATGTGGACTTTCTTCAGATGAGTTTCCAATGTAAGAATCTAGCTTGCTTCAGTTTGAACCAGTGAAAGAAATTTGTGGCTAGATCTAGGCCAAGTAAAGCTGGAACATTATCTGGTTAGACCAGGCAAAGATGTCTGAACTCCATGTCTAGAGCTAGACTTTAAGGTAAGGAAAGGGAGGCATGTAGAGAGAGGGAGGATCATGACAGGGAGGGAAGTAATTACCTGACAAGGGTGCATCGTGAACAAAGCAGGCAGGTTTGTAGGTATCAGGGCCAGAGCTAAGCCTTTAGATGTAGAGATGGTGATGGGCTGAGAAAGAAATGGAAGAGAACCAGAGCCATTTTCCAGGCAAAAGAGTCAAAAACAAAACTGTCTTCCATTACTGTTACAGAGCTTGGGCCAACTAAGGCAGCTGGTAAATAAATAGGATTCAAAGTCCACGATTTTGGAGATAGGACTGCCTAAAAGGTTTATTTAGTTGTGTCAAGTGCCTTGTTTATTCAATATTAAAGAAGATTAAATTTGGAATTTTATAAAAACAATAAAAATTAGATAAAAGATGTAAATGAGTTCTCTATTGATCATTAACAGAGGTACACTGAATTAACTCTCAAGATGCATAGAGTTATTGACACCTTATTTTCTTTCCCTAGATTTGGACCTCTGATCTATGTATATAAAAAGACTTGATTATATTTATAATCCTTTAATATTCTTTTGTCAAACTTTTTAATACAGTTTTGCACTAGTGTTCATCATGTTTTTGTTACAATATAAGGAGAACAACAAGATTGTTGTTAATATTTCTATTTTTATTACTACCAAACTCCTTACTTATGCATTGATAATTATATTAAGAAAGGTTCTATTTATCATCGGCTTAATTATTAGTGTGCACAGAAATCTTTTAAAGTGATCCCACTCTTCTGCTTTTCAAGTTACTGTATCCTGACGTTTCCATAGGGTCATTGCGACATTTTCTCAATGGCTTCACTGCCTCCATGCTTTCATTTCACTGAGAGTGAAAAAGATTTGATTAAAATTGCTCTTCTTAAGTTGGGCAGTGGTAGCACATGCCTTTAATCCCAGCACTTAGGAAACAGAGGCAGGCAGATTTCTGAGTTCGAGGTCAGCCTGGTCTACAGAGTGAGCTCTAGGACAGCCAGGGTCATACAGAGAAACCCTGTCTCAAAAAAAAATTGCTCTTGTTATTAGGAACAAAATTAGTAGATGTGGAATGTTGGGATGTTTCTTAAATTTATATAGGTTGGCTAATCTATTGGCAAAATAAAAATGTGTTCTGAGACTCAACGTCACCATAGTAGCTTTTTTCCTGTCTACATACTCTAAACCATATGCTGTATATCTTCACAGTAAGTAAACTTGTTTTGCTTAAGTATAAACTATTTTTTTCTGACTTTTCTTTGAGGGTTGAGTAAAATATTTCTTTATCACAGAAACCAACCAACCAAAGTCCAACCAAACAAACAAAATAAATCAAGAAACCAACCAACCTGCCAAATAACAACAAACCAAAAACAACAACAACAACAACAACAAAACCCCATAAATGGTTTACTGTTTATTAGGAGAACAATGTAATCTATGCATACCTTCTTGGATATATGAAAAAAGTAATAAACTACATTTACTGAAACAAACTTCCATCTTAATAATTTTCAATGGTCATATGCCCAAAATGACAATAGACAGTTGGATATTTCGAGTGTATGATTAATTTGTAGCTATCAGCTTCAAGTCCTTTTTCCCTTGTACTTTAGTTAAAATCAAAGATTTTAACCTCATTCTAAGGTTAAGCCCCTGTTGCTTTTGCCAAAAGCTGGGCTAAAGCATTTCAGGAGGGAAAAACAGGACGAGAAAACAAATGTAAACTTTGTAGCTTTTTCTTATTTAAATTTCATTCCTGATTTGATCAATAGAAAAAAAAATCAACATCTGCCCTTTTCAATAGTTGCAGTTTCACATTGAAACATTTAGTCTTTTTGTTTTTAAGCAATCTGCTTTCAAAGACATCTATTGTATGGCTAAAACTCTACATATAAAGAGCCTTGTAACAAATACAGCTATAAACAGGTTCAATAACAAAGACATTATTTTAATGAATTAAGTGTTCTACAACCCTGTAAGTGCTTTATGATTTCTGCTGTTTTTGAGCTTACTGGGCTGGTGCAAGCTAAGAATGGAATCTTGGATTCCTGGTAGCTCTTTATCATGCAAGTGGTTTTGTTTGTTTGTTTGGTTGGTTGGTTTTTTCTTTCTTTTTCTTCTTTTCTTTTCTTTTTTTGTAAACAAATGGAATTTTAATTTTTCTAGTCTTTACTAACAACTCTTATTTTTTCTTTTTTTAGGTACTTGTTTGTTTTCTTTTTTTTAATTAATAAGTTTTTAGATTGCTGTCTATGTGCAGGTGAGGGCAGGTACAAGGTAAGGTGAGAGCCTGTGATTGGGCAGTGGAAAAGGAAGGCAGGCTGAGAATTTTATAGATGAGGACAGAGAGAGAGAGAAGAAGAAAGGGACAAGAGGAAGAGATGAGATGGAACCTATAGGAGAGGAAGAGGAGCCAGAACCTGTGGCACAGTCCTGGGAGCCATAAGTATTGGGGATTTCTTAGATAGATGATTAAATAATAGTAGGGTGCATTTGCCCCTCTGGGGTATAGCTTGTGTTTATATCAACTGAGTTTTGAGTTCATTGTGTAGGCGTTTTGTGGGTTGAGAATTTACTAATATAAATCTGACTATAAATCACAAGCCTCTGGAGTTTTGATCTTACCGTGGCTGGGAATGTGAGCAAAATTGGCAGCAAGAGAACCATGAGATGTGTGGTCACTGCAGGGAGGTGGCAAGACTGTGACCACCGGGGCAGAGAGTAGCTGGCAGTAGCATGGTGCCTTTTTAAATATTTTTCACTAAATTACTTAATTAGTAATTTAGTATAGTATTAATTAATACCATATTAATCAATACTATATTATATATTATTAATTATTAATATAATATTAATATATATTAATATAATATATTAATTAATATATATCTCAAATACTGTCCCTCTTGATCCCCCTTGCAGAGTTCTTTCCCTCATTCCCCCTCCCCTTCGCCTCAGTGCAGATTCCCTCAGCCTGTATTTCCTCCAACTCCTGTATCCCCACCCCCCATTCCCTCCCACTGAGTCCAGACATGGCAGCCCTCTGCTAAATTTGTGCGAGGGTCCTTGGATCAGCCCATGCATGCTCTTTGGTTGGTGGCTCAGTCTCTGGGAGCTCCCTGGGTTCCAGGTTAGTTGATACTGTTGGTCTTACTGTGACTTCAATCCTTTCCTTAACTCTTTCATTGGATTCTTGACTTCCTTCCAATGTTTTTCTGTGGGTATCTGCATCTGTTTCAATCAGGTTCGAGGAAGAGACTCTCAGAGGACTACTAAGCTAGGTTCCTGTCTGCAAGCATAACATAGCATCATTAATAGTTTGAGGGATTGGTGTCTCCCTATGGGACAGGTCTCAAAATTGGCTGGTCACTGGTCAGCTATTTCTTCAGTCTCTGATCTATCGTTGCCCCTATATTTCTTTTAGACAGGACCAATTTAGGGTCAAAAGTTTTATAGGTGGTTTGGTGTCCTGACCCTTCCACTGGGGATACCATCTGGGTACTGGAAGAGGGCTCTTCAGGTGCCATATCCCCACTATTGGGCATTTTGGCCAAGGTCACTTGCGTTGACTCCTGGGAGCCTCCCTCATCCGGAGTCTCTGGGATTTCTTAGAGAATACCCCCTGACCACAGGCAGCTGTATATTTCCATTAATTCTCCTGGTCCTCTGGGACTCTCTACTGTCTCCCCCATGCCTAGTCCTGCCCTTCCCTCTCCTACCCAGGTGGATGAAATTAGAAAATATCATCCTGAGTGAGGTAGCCCAGACCAAAAAGGACATGCGTGATATGTACTCACTGATAAGTGGATATTTCCCAAAATGTTCCGAAAACTCTACACCCCACAGACACAAAAGAAGTTAAATAAGAAGGAAGGCCCAAGTGAGGATGCTTCAGACCCACTTAGAAAGGGAAACAAAATAATCACGGGAGGCAGCAATTCTTATTTTGTTTTGTTTTGTTTTGATTTAATTTTTTTTTTACTTATTCATTTTTCATGCTATTCACTGCCCCTTCCAGGTCACACCTTCTCACAATCCTTCACCTCTCTTAACTCCCCTTCTCCATTGAGCAAGCACCCCCTACCCTCCTTACCCCTGTCCCTCTCACTCTGGCAGTTCAGGGTTCTGCTAGGAGAGGTGGTCCCTCTCCCACTGAGGCCAGACTAAGGCAGCCTAGTGAGAAGAATATATCCCATGTGCAGGCAACAGCTCTTTTGATAACTCCCATTCAAGTTGTTCAGGACCCACATGAAGGTCAAGCTGGATATTGGCTTCATATGTGCAGGGAGGCCTAGGTCCAGTCCCAGTATGTTCTTTGGTTGGTGGTCAGACTCTCAGAGCCTAAGGGTCCAGGTTAGTTGACTCTGTTGGTCTTCCTGTGGAGTTCCTATGCCCTTATGGGCTACATTCCTTCCTGTTATTCCTCCATAAGAGTCCCCAAGCTCCATTCACTGTTTGGCTGTGGGTGTCTGTATCTGTCAGAGTCATGGCAGCAACTTTCATTTTTAAAATCTTCATTTTGTAACTCTTTTTCCTCCTCCTCCTTACTTTGTACTTAATACATGTCTCTTCCTAATCTATGACTTAAATACCTATTATGAACAACATTTTATATCATTCATACCAGAAATAATAGTATGTCAAATATTTTATGTATATCAAAGCTTTATTTTGCTTCATTTGAAATAAAATTCTATATGACACCAAGACTAAAACACACAGTCTTTTATCAGCTAAGGCTTACCTGAGAATGTAGGTAGGGCACTGCCTAAATCATATAAATAGTAATTCTAGATTTAATAAAAGCTATAATGTTCAAATACCGATAAACTTTCTGCTTGAATTCCCCTTACTTAATTTTCATACTTAGAAAACAGTGCTGTTTAATTTTTAAGTCATCCAGGGTCAGTACAAAACCCAATTTTATTATTCTGGAACTCCAAATTAGAATGTATACATTTGTACATACCAACTCTTTATGATTATAATATGGTCATTGAATGACTTTTCAAAAGCTTGAAAAGTTCATTAAATAATCTATTTTATCAAAAACTTTTCTATAAGGAATGAAATAATTTGTATAAGTTAGTATCAGTGTGTTTCATTTCACGTTTTTAACAGTTCTAACAACATTGATTGTTCTGGAGTAATCAGAGGGGCTTGTGATGTGGATGTCTTCAGAGTGGTATGCATTCACTCTGAAGACATCTACCACACATTGTACTTATAACCTTGTTTGAAAGATTGTAGCCCGCGCAGTCTTCTCGCCGGGAAGAAGACACGCGGACACACTAGGTTCCTTCTGCAGCGAAACGTTTACTACCCTCTCCCAGAGGGAAAAGAGACCGAGCCAGTAATCCGCACTGCTTATATATACCACAGTGCGTCGTGTCTGCCCATGATTGGCTGTTCGCTCATTACCCTATGTGATGCCCCAGAATGGGCCGTGACATGGCGTCTTTTCACTCTACGCACATGCGCAAACAGTTCTCTACGCACATGCGCAAACAGTTCTCTATGCACATGTGCAAACAGTTGTTTATTCGACAGTGGAAGTAGGCGCCATCTTGCCATGGCGAATGCCGGCTCCCTACAAAAGATGTTTCGTCATCGTTGCACTGAAAGAGAATCACAGTTAATTTGCTTTTTGGATATGAGCAGAAAGAGTACACATGGGGGGACTCATGGCTCAAGCAGCATGCGTATAGCAGAGGATGGCCAAGTTGGTCATCAATGGGAGGAGAGGACCTTGGCCCTGTGAAGGTTCTATGCCCCAGTGTAAGGGAATGCCAGGGCCAGTAAGCAGGAGGAGGTGGGATGGTGAGCAGGGGGAGGAGGGAGGGAACAGGGGATTGTTTTAGTTTTAGGGTTTTTTTTTTAAATTTTATTTTTTTTATTATTTTTTTTTTGGAGGGGAACCTGGGAAAGGAGATATTGTAAATAAAGAAAACATCTAATAAAAAAGAAGTCTTTTGTGATTTTTCTCAATTAGAATTCATTCTACATGCTGCAAAACTTTCTGAAGAATGAGCATCAATGACAACTTCTTGCATGGGTTTGTGTAGGTCTGTATAGCTAGGACTTTATAAGAAAAATGTGAGAGAGGAAAGGGACAGGTGGAGGCAGAAGATGAAAGGAGAAATATAAGGTACCAAGAGAACTTTTCTTTGAAGTATATCTAAAGTAGTTCTGAAACCAGTTTGGATGTTCAAGATCTTGGCAAATCATTCTGAAAGGCTTTTTTTTTTTTTAATTCCATAGAAATTAAATTATTATGACTCATACCAATTTTTCTCTTTACTGCACCTTCTTCTAGATCAAAAAATTAAACTGTTTGAAAAAGGCATGTATAAATATATATAACTATAAACATCTACACATTTACTACATTTTTAAAGACTTTTAATTAGCATTACCTTACAATGCAATACTGCGCTTCTTCCAAAGGTCAAAAATCCCACTACTTACTAAGCACTGTCTCCTTCTGAGTTGTTGGTTAGATGTTTCCCCCTTCCCCGACCCCAACAATACAGGGTATTGACATTCTTATTAGTTGCCTACCAGAACTTGATGGGAAGACTTTATTTTTGAAAACATTACATAATTTGATCACAGATCATGGAACAACAGAGCTGATACAGAAACCATCTTCCTGCTGGCTTGCTTACATAGGGACAGAAATTTATGCCTTATAAGTACTTAGCTTTATACCAAAGATTAGAACAGCTCACATTCCTCATCGAAGTACCCTTTTTAAAAAATGTAGACAAGTATTTAATAAGAAACCCCATAAAAGGTTAATACTACAAAATAAGTGAGTATGTGATACTCAGCCCTTAGTGGGATGTGTATTGCAAACCCTTCCCAATATTTTGAGGAACATGCATAAGGGGAAACAGAAAGACTTACACAGTCAGAGGATAAGTAACACTGCTGGAAAATGGTGTCTTATGAATATGACAGGAGAGTTAAACTCATGAACTCAAAACAGCTATGGATACTTGTACAAGATCTTCTTCAAGACCCATACATGATCAACCAAAAACCATTTTGGCAGGGAGTTTGAAGAGGCTACTCCTAGTTTCATAGCTATAAGCCATTGATGGCATTTTGAGGAGAGAAGCTCATTTTTTTTCAAGGATTTACCTGGTTGTTCACCCCCAGAGGATGGTCCTACACCCATGCTTAAGTGTTCAATACCAATTAAACTCCATGGATATAAAGAAAACATAAGTAGATGTGAAGTTCATGGGGGAGAGATAAATGAAGGTGAAAGGGAGAAGGAGGTAGGAAGGTATAAGTAGTATATGTGATCAAAACACATTCTAAAAGTGAATTCCATACTCACCTTAATTATCATACTGAATTTTATTTGTATATTAGAGACTGTGAATACAGTATTTTACTTCATGGTCACTGAATTTTTTTCTTTAGTGTGATGAATGTTTCCAATTAAATACCACTTATATACTTGCTTAATAAGATAACAGAAAATTACTCATACTTTTAATTGATTTCATTTTGCAGGCCTGAGACTGAGAAAAACCATTAATTATAGTCGGTTGAATGCCTTATGCCACATTAGAGGACTAGAGAGCAGGTGAGTAACTCATGCATTTCTTTTCCTATCATAGAGAAAGTGATGCCTCTGCTCATTTATGGATAATGTATAGTAATAAAAAAGTGCTAATTCTCACAGGTACCTGATTTAATACATGAAAAAATACAATTGAAACCTGGTGTTCATTTCTACATACTGAAAAATGTAAATTGGTCATAAAATAAAATAAAAATGTATATGACATAGTTAACCACTTTAATACAAAATAAATGTAATTCATTCCAAACAGGGCTCTTGTCAGTGGGAAAAAAAACCAGTCACAAGTAGAAAGACTTAAGTGGTTGAAAATATTTCATGAAACAAGCATCTGAGAAGAGAATGGGGTGTGGTCTGGAGACATGGAAATGGTAATTAGTCCTGCTCAGAGTTTAGGATTCCTAAGAGGCCTGAGAATTGAACATAGAACTTTAAAATGTGTTTTCTTACTGTTTTAGTTGCTTTTGTACTGCTGTGATGTCCAAGACAACTTCTGGGAGTTGGGAGCTTGGTTACAGTTTTATAGGGTTAGTCCATTATCATTGTGGTGCAGAAACAGACAGGGTTGGTGCTAGAGCAGTAATAGAGAGCTTCACATCCTTATCTTCAGACAGCAGGTCTCTAGAAAGTAATACTGGCCATGAATGGGTTATTGAAACCTCAAAGCTCACTCCCAGTGACACACTTCTCCAATAGGGACACACCCCTTCCAACAAAGTCCAACTCCTAAACCTTCCTAAACAGTTCCACTAACTGAAAATCAAAATTGAAATATCTGAGCATATGGAATCCAATCTCATTCAAACTACCACACATCTACTCCCTGACCCTCATGGGATTGAAGCCATATCGTAATATAGAATGCATTCAGTCCAATTTCAAAAGTTCCCATGGTCTTTCCCAGTGTCATTACTATCTCAATATCTCTTCTGAGACTCAAGGCAATCTTTTAACTGAAACTCCATGCAAAAGGAAAAGCGAAAACCAAATAAAATATTTTCAATACACAATGGCATGGAATATAGACTACCATTCCAGAAGGGAAGAAGTACAGTACCAAAGCCAGGTCATCCAGCAGGGCAAATGACACCTTCTGCAGCCATGGCTGTTCTTAAAAGGTTTAGTAAATGGTTGATTCCTTCCAGATTTGCTGACTGCACCACACTTCTCTCTCTTGGGCTGATTCTACAGGCCCTTAGAACCTATCATTGACAGGTCTCTCCAGCATTGAAGTCTCCAATGCAACCCAGACTCCCCCTTCTCAGATTCATGCAGTGGTCTCTTTGGGCCTCTATATATGGCTTTCCCTGTTACATGCTTGGTCTCAGTAGCTTTTCTTTACTGTAGAGGAAGATTCTGAAAAACTTTTCCTGTATTTTTTTTTTACTCTAAATCTAGAAAACTAAGCTACCTTGTTCTACTCACTAGCTTTGGAACCTGGCACCCTCCTTGAATTTCATTTACATAAGCTTTTTATTGTTTAAAGATTCCTTTGCTGCTTAAACATTTCTTTAATTCCTTTTCATAAGTTGGAAGCTTAGGTGGGTGGGGTCTTGCTATGCCAGCACAACTCTCTTTATTCTGTTTTGAGTAAGTCCTTTCTTTAAACATGTTACCCCTGGAGCATGAGACTTGCCTCCAGAGTTACATTTCCGTGTGCTCTTTTTCTCTTTAAACTGTACATTTTGTATTTCTTTGTGCCTACTTATTCCTTTTCATTATAAGTCTTCATAAGAATGATCACTAAGAGCTGGGTGGTGGTGGTAAATGCCTTTAATCCCAGCACTTGGGAGGCAGAGGCAGGCGGATTTCTGAGTTCAAGGCCAGCATGGTCTACAGAGTGAGCCAGGACAGCCAGGGCTACACAGAGAAATTCTGTCTTGAAAAAACCACACACACACACACACACACATACACATACACACCACACACACACACACACACACACACACACACACACACACACACACCACACACACACACAAGAATGATCACCAATGACATTAATTTACATCTTTTTGATTTAGCTTTATGTAGATTTTTAGGACAAGGGAAAAGAACAGCCAGAATCTTTGCTGAACTATGACAAGAGTTGTCTGTAATTCATTTATTAATATTGTTCCCCTCTGAAATCCCTGAAACCATGCCTCTGGAGTCCAAATTGCTCTCTATACTATTATCTTCTATGCTTCTACTAGGATGAACCATTAAGTCCTCCTTAAAGTATTCAACTACTTTTTTAGTCCAAAGTCTCCAAGTCTTCCATATTCTTTCTACTTAACAGTATCCTGGTCCCTGGTATTTCTTTGAAAGACATGATGCCCAAGGTAACCCCTAAAATCATTTAATTGGGGCTTATTTACAGTTTTAGATGGTTAGTACATAATCATCATTGTTGGAAACAGACAGGCATAGTACTGCAGCAGAAGATGAGAGTTTCTTTCCTGATTTTCAGGTAGAAGCCAGAGATAGAGAAAGAGAGGAGAGAGACTGGATCTATTTGTATATTTGAAACCTCAAAGCCCACCCCCAGTGACACACCTTCTCCAACAGTGTCACACCTAATCTGGCAAGGCCAATCATATTTGTTCCAACACAGTTCATAAACCCAGGAACAAGTATTTACACATATGAGCCTATGAGGATAATTCTCATTCAAACCACCACAGCTGTAGTATCTTTGTTAGTTGTGTTTTTGAAATTATAATAGCATATAATATGCATATTATTGTGCATTTGAAAATATAATACCACTGTCCATGAGCTCTGCAACCTTTCTTCAGTCATGATTACCTTGACAAAATGCCTTGGGCTTACAATTTTTCCCCTCTCTTCTTTAAAATACTTCTTAAAGTCATATTTCAGTCAGTATTTCAAACACATCATTTCAATTTTTCGTAGGAATGTCTTAAAAATGGAAAGCGATGATTTAACCTCTACAGTTAACTGGTCATATACCTCTTGATATACAACTGTTATACATACCTCTATATTGACAATCATTTTGAATCATAAACTTATTGGTTAACAAATTGTGTTCATAAGTGAGGAAGGGGACCAAATGATTTCATAGCAAGAAAATTATGTTTCTAAATTAGTTTTAAGATAAGTGCAGAGAAGATTGACTAGATATAATAGTGGTATCTGGAGAGATCACTGATTGAATGACCTCTTTTTTTAGATAAAGGACTTAATGTTAAATTTATTAGCATCATTACATAGCATTTTTCATCAACTTATTTTATATTTTGAAGTTAATACCCATTCTGAAGATTCATCAATATTTATTCAAGTAACTTACATCAACTTTCGCCTGCTCCCATTGTTCTGGAAGGGCAGTACTTATATTTTTTTCAATTCGTGAAGAAAATGTATAGACTACATTATTTAAAAGATAAACTCAGTTGGTAACAATCTGTAAGAAGTCAATCAGGTTAAACTTTTTTAGGTTATTTATTTTAAAATAAAAAGTATGAATTGCCTTAGGATAAATATGTAAGTATAATTTACCAGTGAATATTTTGAGAGCTTGAAGAGAATAAGGGACACAAAAATATTGTGCAATATATTTTCATCTAGTATGTGTACACCATGTACCTCAAGTAGTTTACTTTGATAAACTTTTTTTCTACAAACCTTTTTATGCTATAAAGGGCTTTTGTTGTTGTTTTTGTTGATTAGTTGTTTTTGTTTGTTTCTGGTTTTGGGAGTTTTTTTGTTCTTTTGTTTTTGTTTGTTTTTTTGTTTTTTGTTTTGACTGGAAGGATGTTTTTAGGTTGGGATTTCAGGAGTCTATTAAACTTTTGTAATTTCATTATTTTACTATTAATTGTTCATCCAGAAACCTCCCTAAACCATACAAGGTATTGCTGTTTCTTTTAGTGCCCACCAGAACTTGATGGTAGGATTCTATTGCTGAAGAAACCACCCAGTTTGAGCCCAGGTCATGGAAAAATACAGCTTTTTTTCAGTAGATCTGGAAGCTTCCTTTTTACTGGCTTATTTTCATAGGCTTCAATCTAGACAGGGAAAGGACATTAGGATGTTAATAGAGGATATTCTTAAGAGTCAAATGTAAGTACACATCTTTCTTCCCTCTTCTTTATACTCCACTTGCTTGAGTTCAGCTGTAATGTTAGTGTGCTAGTGTGCTATTGAATGGGGAGGTGATATGTATCACCTAGTGTCCTAGACAGCAATTCCTATCAGCTTGACATGCAAAGTGGCCTTCTGCCTTATCTGTCAGATGGCACCTACTCTACATAATACATCTATAGAATGCATCTACATGTACATAGTGTATTTTTATTCTACCATGTAAACTTGGGAAAATTATTTAAACCCTGTAATCACCATCCCCTTATCTACTGATTGTGTGAATAATAACTGCAATTTATAAACCATTTTTTTATATTTACTTCAAAGACTTCTCCTACACTGTGTCTTTTTTTTCCTGTTGTAGTTAGAGTATATCTTTCAATGCCCCTTGTAGTTGTATGTTGGAAGTATAAGGCTTCAGTATATGATATAGTTTTAGAGGGGATAAAAATAAGTCATGGCAGTTATCAACATTTTAAAAAAATCTAAAAATTTAAAATGAAAGTTAGGTTTATAGATTTTATAAAAATAATGACAGGATTTGACTACATTGATCTTGTAATATTTTAGTTCTAAAAGTATTCCTTTAATGGCTGGGCCATGGATCACTTTTTGTGGGCATGCTTGCTTAAGTTTACCTGTTTTCTACCTTATTATATGACCTTGTGTACTTTCATCAATTAATTTCATAGTCCCTGAATATAGGAGATAGAGAGGTAGGAATATATTACCACAATAATTTTTGTGATCTAGAACACATATCATCAGTATCATAAGGATACTTGATGATTTGCTCTGAGAATTATGTCATCTGCAGGCAAAGCACTTGGTTATCTATTTCACTTCTTGGAAACATTTTCAAATGTGTATACCATCCAGTTTATGTTTGGAATTTCCAAGAAGTAGGTGAAGTAGATGTCTGTCCCAGTTGTAGAAGGTGATAAATAAAAGTAAATTAGGTCTTCATATTTAGGGATATACTCATTTTCATCCACTCCAAAGATGACCTATCCAAATCACAGTTTAGAATACATTTCTAAGATCTATAGGACAAGATGCACATAGACAAAAATAAATACTTCTATAGTTCTTTGAGTGTCAAGTTTTTCAGATATAAAATGAGGATAAGAGTGTGTAATTCATACAGATAGGCAAGAATTAAATGATATACTGTATGTAAATTGACTAAGGTAGTGCCTGACATAAGAAAAAAATTGCTACTTTAAGTTGGCACACTATATCTCAAAGGCTAAGAGAATGGTATGCATTCTCTGATAAGTGGATATTAGCCCAGAAGTTTGGAATACACAAAGTACATACCACAAACCATAAGAAACTCAAGAAGAAGGAAGACCAAAGTGTGGATACTTCATTCATTCTTAAAAGGGGGAACAAAATACCCATGGAAGGAGTTGTAGAGACTAACTATGGAGCAGAGACTAAAGGAAGAACAATTGAGAGACTGCTCCACTTGGGAATCCTTCCCATATTCAGTCATCAAATCTAGACACTATTGTGGATGCAGACAAGTGATGGCTGACAGGAGCCTGATATAGCTATCTCTTGAGAGGTTCTGAGAGTACCCGACTAATACAGAAGTAGAGGCTCACAGCCATTCATTGGACTGAGTACAGGGTCCCCAGTGAAAGAGCTAGAGAAAGGACCCAAGGAGCTGAAGGGTTTGCATCCCCTTAGGACGAACAACAATATGAACTAACTAGTACCCTCAGAGCTCCCAGGGACTAAAACATCAACCAAAGAGTTCACATGATGGGACTAATGGCTCCAGCAGCATGTGTATAGCAGAGGATGGCCTAGTTGGTCATCAATGGGAGGAGATGCCCTTGACTCTGTGAAGGTTCATTCCCCAGTGTAGGGGAATGCCAGGACCAGTAAGCAGGAGGCAGTGGGGTGGTGAGCAGGGGGAGGGAGGAGGGAACAGGGGTTTGTTTTAGTTTTTATTTTTTTCTTTCTTTTTCTTTTTCTTTCTTTCTTTTTTTTTTTTTGGAGGGGAACCTGAGAAAGGAGATATTGTAAATAAAGAAAAGAACTTAATAACAATAGGAAGGGACAGAGACAAATAAGATGATTATAACACTTCAATGTGAAAATCTAAACTTTAAAGAGTTAGGTCTGTATAGTGTTTTCATAACAGTTATGCCAATGAAGAGATCTTGTTACTTAAAGAAAAAGAGAGAGAGAGAGAATGTGCTTTCAAGTTAGTACAATTTTAATTTCTATCATATATCCTTCACATTCTAGTAATATGATGTGGCTAAGTAATAAAAGTACCTTAGATATTTACCAACATCATTAGTTTATACAAATATACAATAGAACAAGTATTTAAAGAATTTAGGTAGATATGTAAAATTGATGATTATTAAATGTGAGTTTTCAAGTGCAATTATGTGAGATCTTTGGAAATGCTCAATGGAAATACATGGACAAACTTAAAAACTGAGTAGCTACTTGATCATTATTTGTCATGCTGTGAGAAAATAATGAAAATACACAGTGTATTAAATTGCATGCTCATCTGGCTGTACGAATCAAGGTAAATAAAATCACATTTTAAAAATACATGTAACTTATTTTATGTCAAATATCAATACAATGTTTTGGAGAAATATCATAGAAGAAATAAGTAGCTATAAATATTTTAATGTGCCACTGTTTGCATAGCCAAAAATAGAAAAAAACTTTTATTGAGGATTTTTATATTCATTGCTACCAAGCAAATATTGGCCAACATGTTTGTCAATGTTTAATCTGAAAGATTGTCATTTTACTAATTACTGAAGTAAGATGTCAAGATGAATATTTGGCATTTCAGATATTGACAACATTTTATTGTAGTTATTAGTTGAAATCACATGAGACAACATTTCAAATGCCCACAAAAGTCATTGCCCAACATTTCATAACAATTTGCCCTATTTCCATATATCTTGTTTACTGATATGTTTACAGTGGAAGAAATTACTCAGGTGAGGACATTGAAGTACAGAAGTTTACCTTTTTCTACTATAGGAATTTCTGATTTATCAGTAAAAGAACTTATTGTCCACTCTTCAAAACCATCTTAGACGATTCCAGTGACTTTCCAGAGTGGGACATATTGAGGTTTTTCACATACATAAAAATTATTTACTATAGACCTAAAACACAGTACATGAAGTTTTCATCAGTTATTGCAAAGATTTAAAAGACTGTATACAGTACAAATGTGTGTGTATGTGTGTATGGATATATGCATATGTATACAAATGACTTGGGAATCATTTTGAGAAATTTTACTATGCTGAATTAAATAACAGCTTTATTCAATTGCAAAAATAAAAGGCTTGGCAAAAAATAATACAAAATTAATATATTAAATTAAAATTCTTGTAATAAAATTGTGTGTGATCCTTACACCTATTCTCCCTGTTTTGTTTTAGCCGGCATTCTCCCCTTTATTTGGAAGCTCACAATAAATTCATCAAACAATATCCTCAAATATTCCGGCATGAAAAAATAGTATTGCCTGAAGTTCCTCCCCAGATTGACAAAAGGTAAAATATTTCTTTTTTTTTTTTGAAAGTGAAATTTATGTGTGGATATATTTGTGCTTTTGACTGTTGGCAGGTGTTCATACTACATAGTGCTGCTGAGTTTCATAATGACAACTTTATATTCTAGGAGATTATATCCTGTGACAAACCAGCTTCTCTGAGTTCCCTTTCTGTCCACTGTCTTCTCTTTTCCTTCCAGTCTCCTTTTAAACTTCATGACATATATTCATCTATTTATATATATTTAAATGATTTTATGTATTCTTGTAAAATATAGGACCCATAAAGGAAAAAAAAACCTTTTTTTTTTTTTAAAGAGTTTGCCTCTTTCACTTAATATGATGGTCTTCAAATATGTCTGTTTTCTTGCAAACAACCTAATGTTTTTGTTTATTTGTTTGTTTTATTTTGTTTTGACTGAGTAAAATTCTGTTGTGTGTATTGGAAATTGTCTTGTTCTAGTTATCTGTTGATAAGCAAGCAAGCCAATCATAAGCTTGACTATTGTGAATGACGTTGCAATAAACATGGATGTACAAGTATCTCTGCTATGTGTTGATATAGAGTCCTTCAGCTATACCTCCAAAAGCTGTATAGGTTGACTAATTTGTGTTCCCTGTGGTCCTTCCGAAGGTGTACTAGCCCCATAGCTTAATGCAGACTTTGGTGGAAAGAGAGGTACTTTACTTATTCATCAGTTTTTCATGCTGCCTTATTCTTTAAATTAAGCCTAGCCACAATAGAACATTATGAAATGTTCCAAAACTACTCAGTTTCCTGAACTGACCACCTGCTGACAAGCTTCCCTCAATATTATAGATAATCCATCTTGAACCATAAACCCACATTAACTCTTTCCTCAACAAGGTACTTCTGGTTTTGTTATATTATTATAGCAGCATAGAAATAACTAATATAGGGTACAAAATATATAATACAACAGGAAAACAAGCAACATTGATTTGTTTATGTGCCCAATCAGCCAATCAAATTAGCTTGAGAAGTATGGGGAGGATTGGTTTCATTTTCATACTTCTTGTGGTAGATTTGGACAGATTAGATTTGTTAAGTTTCAGGTGAGAAAAAAAAAACAAAACATCGCTCTTAAAAATAACTCATTGAGAAATTCACCAGAATCTCTTGTGAATTAACTATGGATTACCACTAAGGTCTGGTTTGCTTGTCCTGAACCACATACCTACTCATATAATGGGGAAATGTTGCTGACACACTAAATAGGAACCACTCGAGTAAAGGTCTGAGGACAAGGAGAATCTATAAAGAAACTAAAGTGTTAAAATTGTAGATGAATGTATAAAAGGTTGTTGAGAATTGCTTGAAGGCGCATAATTCAATAGGTTTGAAAGTTTTTCTTTTTGAAGCTAGGTAATGTATTGAAAGAGTGTGTCTAGTTAGGTTTCTATTGCTGTGATAAAGCACTATAAAAAAGCAACTAGAGAAAATATAGTCTGGCTTACAGACTATAGTTCATCATCAGGAGAATCCAAGGCAGCAACTCGAGGCAGGAAATGAAGCAGAAACTGTTGAAGTTTGGTCTGTTGCTATGTAGTACAATGCTAAATACTGGGCCTGGTTGCTTCAGGGATGAGAGCATCCTCACATACCTCAGGTAATGCTATGTGATCTTGCTCCTATAGCCTATAGCTGGGCAGAAGAGAGGTAGGTGGAATTTTAGTTCCTTGGCTTGGGATCTTAGGAGGAACACAAGAGGAAAGAAGAGGAGGAGGAGAGGAGAAGAGGCCATGGGGTCAGTGTGTCATGAAAACATGGCCATTGCAGGCTGGCCAACTGGAGTTAAGTGCAGCCCAGATCGAATATGGCAAGTTATAACTAGGGGTTATTGATAGGGAAGAAAACATAATTGTATAGAGGGTAGATATCGGCCCAGCTGTAGTGCTTTGAGGCTTATTATAAATATAAAAGTTTGTTTCTTTCATCTGGGAACAAAAGGATTAAATGCAGGAATAATGATTCCTGGAGTGTTTTCCATTCTTGCTCAGCCTGCCTTACAACCCAAGACCACTTCCCCTGGATTAGTAATACCTACAGTGGGATGGCCCCTCTTATCAATTATTTACCAAGAAAATTTTCTACAGAATTGTCTATAGGTCAATGTGAGAGGGGTGAGTTTTCATCTTTCTATATATACCCAGGTTTGTGTCAGAGTGACAAAATCCAACCCAGCACAAAACAAAGACCTTTGAAACCCTATTTACAATAAGAGAGATTGTATACAGTTATTCTCTAACATAGTGCATTAAAATAAATTAATGTCAGGATTAGAAGAAAAGATAGCCAACTATTTAGAAGTTAAACAATAGCTTAAACTCAGACCTTTAAAATATTCCTATAAAATTTTAGGCTAAAAGTCAAAATTGTGCTACATGTTTTAGGTACATATCAAAGAAGTAGAGGAAATAAAAGAAAGCTAGACAAGAGTTGATGGTAAGCTAGGACACATTTCAAAGACAAGGAAAGAGAGTGAGGACATATCAATGAATTGGGAGGAAATATCTGCAAATTCTATATTTGACATGCAGTCCAAAATACAGAAGGAACACAATAGCAAGAAATCAACAAGAGTAAATAATGGACAAATCTTTGGAAGTCACTTCTCAAAGAAGATATTAAAGAACACTTGATGGAATTCAGTATATGCCTCATGGCAAAAGAAAAATTCCAGTTTCATCTCTTGAGCATGCTACAATGTGGCTGTTAACAATATTGAACATTAATCTATATTCTTCATATTAGAAAAAGCAATCTACTTCGTGAGTTAAAATCCACAGTCTATTAAAAATTTGAACTCAGTTGCTGCTCTCACAAGAGTTCTTCATGCAATATATTTATACACACCACTCTAGCTATTATTATTACAAGGTCCTGTATTATAGATAGGAGGGATGTTTTATGTGGATGCTTGCACCTGTCAAGAATTATCTTTTTATTTTCACTCATATTAAACATCAACATAGAAAAGGGAAAAATTCAAACTGCACAGTATATTCAATACCATGATAATAAAGCATGGGTTAAGCAACGTTTTTCAGGAATAAATATAGTCAGGAAACAATTGTTAGCAGATAGTAAATACCTCTGTTATTAAACTATTTTGGATAACTGATCTATGTAATGAGTGACCAGGGTTACTATGTATAGATATGAGAGGGAAGCTTGATTTATTTTTATCTTCCTCTTTGGATGACCTTGATCTCCTTTTTGTCCTAGGGGTACTGCTCCTCGTGGCACTTGGTCTTAGACTGGAAGCCAGGAGCTTCCTGTGGATCTTGTTTGCCTTCAGCTTGTGGTTGTGCTATATAGGGATCCTCTCAAATAAACCATTGACAAAGAACATGCACCACCAGCTTTCCAACAGTCCAAACTAATGGGGACATGTTCTCAATTTCTCATTTCTCTTCCAAAATGACTCCATCTTGTACCTAGTTCCTACAAAACTGGTCAGCTTTGGGTTCAACCAAGTTTTCTTTTTGGTATAGTGGACACTAGAGGAAAGCTCCTTGGGAAGCCTAGGCATAATTTAGCTGTGGCTTAACAGTCACAGAAAGGCATTATTAAAGCTATTGACCAACACCAATGTCTATTATGATTGTTATATTCAATACTGTATAATTAATTTAACTGCTTGGCTCTGGGTATCTGGAGAAGGGCTTGATGTGAAAGTACTTGTAGAGACTGGAAGAACTTCATCTATCATGCGTATGGAGGGAGTAAGGGCTTCTCATGAGTAGTGAAGCTCTTTGGAGTAGTTTCATATTAATGAAAATAAACAGAAGACCTGGCTAAGACATTGAGAAGCATTTCTATTAGAACATTAAAAGATGTTAATTAAAAACTTAAAAAATAGATCAAGGATGAGGTCAAGTTGGTTTGGAATTGTTGGCACTATCTAAATTTTATTTGGAAATATATTAGAAGGTGAATTTCTAGAATATTTTAGGGTAGAAGAAATGAAGTATAGAAGCAGCTGTATTTTGTTTGGTTTTTAAAGAACACTGTGTTGTGACCTTGAAGACTGGAGTTTGGTGTTTTATTTTGTCTAATAACATCAATGTAGCTTTAGAAAGTTCTTATATGCCTTTCACATTTTTTTTTACCCAGAAAAGGCATGAGTTTAACATAATAGCTCAGTGGACAAGCCTTTGATATGGTCACTCTCATTACTACCATATACTAAGGTGTTGCTTCATATAACCATACCATTTGTTCTTGTTTCAGTTTTGAAGAGCTCCCAGGAACTAAACCACCACACACAAAGAGTACACATGGAGGAATCCATGGCTCCATCCACATATGTAGCAGAGGATGGTTTTGTCAGGCATCAATGGGAGGAGAGGCCCTTGGTTCTATGAAGACTTGATGCCCCAGTGTAGGAGAATGCCAGGGCTGGTAGGCAGGAGTTGGTGGTTGGGTGGGGGATGGGATAGGAGGCTTCTGGGGGGGGGGACAGGAGAGGGAATAACATTTGAAATATAAATAAAAAATATCCAAAAAATGATAACCCCTAGTAAATAAATAAATAAATAAGTAGAAAGATAAATCACATAAGATAAAAGGAAATATGGGAAGATGAGCTTTGTAGCACATGCCTTTAATCCCAGCACTCCCTAGGCAGAAGTAGGTAGATCTCTGGGAACTGAAAGCCAGTATGCTCTACCTAGCATGTTCCAGGACAACTAGACTGCTAGACTACATAATAGACTCTATCTCACAAACAAAACAAAACAAAACAAAACAATAACAACAACAACAACAAAGCAATACAAGAAAGGAAGGGTTTATTAGGCTTACAACTTCTGGTTATAATCAGTTGCTGCAGAGAAGTCAAGGTTGGAACTTAAAAGTCTCACATCCACAGTCAACAACCCCCAAAGAGTGAGCACATGGCTCCTTGCTTGTGAGATTTCAACTAGCCTTTTCTCTCTTATGGAATGGTGCCTCCCACAGGAGTGGTCTGTGTCACTCGCAAACAGTCCCTGAAGCCAACCTGCTCTGGATAATTTTTTATTAAGATGCTTTTCCTAGGTGACTCTTGGTCTAGGTCAAGTTGGCAGGTAACAAAAATTAGTACACTATTTTTAAGGAAATCCTCCACCGCCAAAAAAAACCAATAAAACAGTAACATGAAAAAAAGTTACTAGTTGGATGCTGCACAAAATTCCATTATGTTTAAGGAGCTTGCACAACTAAATTACCTCCACATTCAAATCAGAAGACAAAATTCACTCTAGCAGGATTTTCTCTACATTCTAGTATTATTAATGTATGTCAGTTGATGAATCTGTTACTAGGATATTTAATGATGGTTTTTAAAATCAATAGGTCTGGTAGCCATAGTCAGCATTCTAAATAATTTTATTCATTCAAGTGAGCCTATTTACAGAATTATATCTATATTCTATGCTAAGAAGCTGTAGTCGTTATGAACAAATATCGACAAAATGCTAATGTTTATGCTAGTAGGTAGGGCTTCTGCTTTAAGTAATGCTATGGTAATTTCATACGTTTGATCACCAATTAGAACTTCAGTATTTCTACTGAAATTTTTATTTCTTAAAAATAACATGTAGCACTCTAGGAAATGATTTGCAGAGAACTACATCTGTAAATTTGGATAAACAATACAGTTATAAAAGCAAACTAGGTTAATGGTTTACATTTTGAAAAATGTAATTTCTCTGAGAAGTACAAATCGGTATCACAGGTGATTTTTATTTAGAATATATCAAATGAAGCACAATCTACATCTTTGAACAATTATTCAATTTACATTCTTTGAATTTTGATGATTCTTAGGTCTATGAGAAGAAAGATTTAAAAAATTTGAGTGATCAGACAGTAAAAGTTTATAATGTTTGTGAATTAAATAGCTAAAGAAATAGATCAAGTAATAGTAAATCTTGCGTCAGACACTATAACCAAAATTGTTTGCATTAATCCTTTTTTTTCAATAATTAATTTGACTAACACCAATCTAGAGTCTTTTGTGTATCTGGCACCCTACTAGTACAGAGTAAGATAAACATGGCCTTCAGGCTGTAATTGGTGATCTGTGATTAATATTTATGAGCAGTCATTAATCCAGGCTTTTGGATGTTAAGAATAGAAACACTGTTCAAAGGAACAGATATAATAAAAAAGCAGTTGCCTACTGGCCCACCTACATCAGCAGAGGAGGGGTGAAGATGACAAACAGGGAAGATGAAATAAAATATCTAGATGCATACGGACTTCAAACTTCTTTTTTATTTTTATTTTTTATTGGCTATTTTCTTTATTTACATTTCAAATGTTGTCCCTTTTCCAGGTCACCCCTCCTCTGGAAATTCCCTATGCCATTCCCCCTCCCTCTGCTTCTATGAGGGTGTTTCCCCACCTACCCACTCCTACCTCCCCAAACTTCTAATCCCTGTTTGTATCTTCACAGGAACATGACTGGTATGATTTGTACTTTTAGAAGCTCTGGCACAAATAGAAAAAGAACATAAAATTTCCCAACTGAAATAATTCCAAAAAAAAAAAAAAAAAAAAAAAAAAGGAGACTCAGATGGCCTTAGCTTGGGACAAATGGTAACCCATCTGCTCAAAGATAGTGTCTAGATCTGAGTACAGGAGGCATTTTGCACAAAGAGAGTAGCGACTATAACCATGACTCTTTTTCTGCGCATGGCACAAAATTAATATGTGTAGTAATAGTGATTTAAAATTCTATATATTTCCTCAAACAAGTTTAACATCCACACTTTTAAAGACTATGAGAGATTTTTAGATCATTTCAAAAGTGAAAAGAAGTTTTAAAGAAAGGATAGCAATAGAAAAAACTAATTTTATACAAAATTTTGGCATCTCCATCAATGATAAATTTATTCAAAATCCCACTTATTTTAAAAGCAAAAATTAAGGTATATTTACAAGTCTGAATATAATTTATTTAATTTTTATAAAAAGCTATCAATTTTTATATCTTAGTTCCAGAAAAATTATACAGCATAAAACAAAACTATAGTGGTTATTTTAACAAAAATTTCAGATAAAGCTTAAGAATATCCTTCTATCAGATTTGGATTCCCTTTGTCAACGAGAAAGCTCTTTCTAAGAGGCTGGAGATGTAAATTAATGGACAAACGACGGGGAATAATCAGTCCTGTGGAATGATTAGCTATGGCATTTCTTTTAGTGTTTTCACAATTACTAAGGAAAAAAAAGCAGAATTTGGATTACTTTGAAGAAAATATTGAATTAACTATTAGATATATTTTGAGTTCAACAACATCTAAGTTAACAAAAATCAAGAATGAGTTAGCTTCTAAATAAGTATTCCTTAAATTGCATACTTAAAAAAGTATTTCATTAATTTAGTCATTAGAAAGAAAGGAAGAAATATAGAATCATTTTTAAATGTATGACTTGAATGAGCAATCACCAAGTCTATTAATAAAAGTAATGAAAAATAGATACTCAAAATATGTAGCACAAGGAAAAGGTTTATGCTGTAGCAATATATAAACTTCTATTACTTTCCAGCACAAGTTGTTCAAGAGCCATTTTTACTAAAAAAGAAAAAAAAATTGCTCAGCACTTGAACTCCAGGATTCATTCATAGGAGGAATTGTACAATAATAGTGTTCAGGATGTAGAAATATATGGGTAGTTACTGAAGAAGCCACATCTTCTAGGATGATGCTAATCAGCTTACAGAATACAGTAGAATCACCTCGAGAGTATTTATTTAATCATGATCATGGATCTTTGCCCACTCTATACTCTTTAAACTTGTGTCTTTGGTTTGAAGCCAGTATCTCAATACTGTTTTGTAGAAGTTCCTGAGAATATTTTAATAGGATAATGCCTGAACTTTATTCAATACATTTGTCATGAAGTGAACAGATTTTGTGGAGGGAGCTACATAAAGATAGCTTGATGGTAAGGTGAAGTGGAAGTTTCTGCTCTTTCTAAAAACTCAGTTGTACCATGTTTATCAGGAAGCTGTCTTGCGAGAGATCTGTAGCAGTGAACAGTTAAACTGCTTTGACATCCCGGTGGTCACGTTTGCTCTGCACCTACCCAAGAGTCCTCGATTTGTGAATGAAACACACACACACACACACACACACACACACACACACACAGAGTTTACTTTTTAATATGCCTTACTAGCTTAATGGTTGGACACTTCCTGAACATGCCCACAGCTAGCACACTCCCCTCCAGTGTTCCCGAGTTAACACCTTTTAAAATCTATATTTTATCTCTGCTACCCAAGGCCCTACTGGGGGAGTGGCCCTTTTTGGATACTTTCCTGGATTCTTATATGTCTGTGGGCCTTTAAGTCTGCTCTCTTTGCTTCTCTGTCATGATGTAGTGCATACTCTGCCTGTCTCATGTTGAGATCTCTTCCTCTTCTCCCTGTGTATCTTTCCCAGGAGTCCTAAAAGTCTTGTCTTTTTCACCCTGCCCAGCCTTTGGCTCTTTATTTATTAATCAAAAACCACTTGGAGACAGTGACCCTCAACATCTGTACATGCAGATTCTGTGTGATTTAGGATGCCAAATTAAGACAAAGCATTGGACCCAATCCCCAACAGAGATCATGTGATGTTTCCTGAAAACAGACCCTTAAGAGGGAATTTGATGTTTAGAAAGACGATATATAGAACCCTACAAACAATAAGAGGACACTCTTGCATTGGTATGCTTCACTAGTCTTTGCTGGCTGTACAATGCTTCACTAGTCTTCATTTGGTAGAGTAGGAGAGAAATTCATCAAAGAACTCGTGTTATTCTGGCTGATTCTGGCTGCTTCTACTGACTAATATGACTCAGTAGTACCTTGTGGTTTCTACTGGATCGTGCTACCTCTACTGATTTTTGTTTGATGTCCCATCCCAAGGAACTACTTCTAAGCAGACCCATAGCCCCCCTAGTCCTATTAATGGTCTTTCTCCCTTACTTTTGGACAATGAGCTTAGAAGGAAGGTTGAAACATTAAAGAACCCTAAAAAAGAGTAGACTTTGAAAAATCTAAGCCTACAGTAAGGAATCAGCTTTTCTTGGCCTGCAGCTAGCTGAGGATCCAGATTCTCACAAACGGGAAGAAATGCGGCTGTGATTTGTCTGTGGCTTTAGGGTACAGAGCTTTGAGTGGGTCAGGCGAAGGGAGTCTACTGAAAAGGAATTCTGAAAAATCAAGAAGAGAACAGAAATGATATATGAAGTACGAATAAAAGAGTGTAGTCTCTCCATTTCAGGAGCCAGAGCAGACCTTTCTCTCAGCCACACTGCAACAGAGCTACCTTTAGCTCCCCAAATCACACGGCAACCTGCATGTCCGGATGCCAAGGGTCAGTGTCTCCAACTGCTTTTGATCAATCAATAAAGAGCCAAAGGCCAATGGCTGGGCAGGCTGAAAGAGGCAGGACTTTTAGGACTCCTGGGAAAGAAACATAGGGATAAGACGAAGGGATTCTGTCCTGTGAGAGGCGTAGAATAGCCCACATCATGACAGAGAAGCAGAAGGAGCAGAGTTTGTTTTTTGTTTTTTTGTTTTGTTTTGTTTTTTTGTTTTTTAAGACAGGGTTTCTCTGTATAGCACTGGCTGTCCTGGAACTCACTCTGTAGACCAGGATGGCCTCGAACTCAGAAATCCGCCTGCCTCTGCCTCCCAAGTGCTGGGATTAAAGGCGTGCGCCACCACCGCCCGGCAAGAAGGAGCAAACTTAAATGCCCACTGACATGTAAGAATCCAGGATCGGGTCTGGGGTAGCTGAGATGAAATATAGATTTCAAAAAGTGTTAGTTCAGGAATACTGGAGGGGAGTGTGGGCTCGCCACAGGGACATTCAGGAAGGACACAATCATATTTGATTGGCGGACATCCAGCTAACTATTAAATTAATTAGATGAAAGATACTTTAAAGGCAGGAGAGTCCAAGGTAGCCTTTAGAAAGCAGAAGTTTCCAGGTTTATGACTCATGTAGTAGCAGAATTTTGTGAAATACTTTTCTGCTTGTGTATATTTTTGGTATCTATGTATGTGTGTCTTTCCTTGGTTTGGGCGACTTTTGTTCCATGGTCTTTTAAAGATCGTCTTTGTCCCACAGATTGGGATTCTTCTCTCTTGTCTATGCCTGTAGTTGGAAGATTTGGTCTTTTCATGATGGCTTTCATTTCCAACACATTCCTTTATGTGACCCTGCTTCATAGTCTTTGATTGTTTTGTCTACTTCTTCTACTTTATCTTTAAGTCCTAGTAGTCTCTCTTATGCTTGATTTATCTTACTATGTCTTTTTAAGTTTTATAATTGTGTTGATGAGTTTTTTCAATTCTGTCTTCAATTAAGCTTGAGTTCTTTTCAGTGTCTCTACATCTTTACTTAATTTGGTTCTCAAGTCGTAGATTTTTTTAATCATTTCTATCTACCTTAAATTTCTGTTTTCTATGGCATCATTGAAGTGTTTCCTCTCTCTCTATTTCTTGATTCATTTCTTTACCTCTTCCTCAAGCTCAATATATTCCTTGATAGAACTTATCTTTTTTCTTTTTAATTTTGTGCCCTGGTATTTATTCAGGCAATTCTTCTTGGGGATTGTTATAGGACTATTGAAGATATTTTTTCTGTGGAGGGGATTAGTTGGTGTAAATATTGCCATGATCTTTTATATTATTTGTACTTTTTATGTGAGATCTAAGAAGTTTTAGGTTGTTAAGTTTGATATGAACTTATCGACCAGAGTCAGAGCACAGAATATGCAGTCCAGGTAAGACTTAAAGATTCAATTTAGCTAAGGTGGAATGAAGTCAGGTGAACACAGTAGGCAGAGTTGGCATGAAAAGGGATTCATCCTAGTCTTAGCCTGAAGTTTGGATGCATAGCTGGAGCTTGGAGATTTGAGGAGAGGAAAATTAGGTACACACAGTTAGACCTTGGAGCAATTTGTACATAACATGGCTGAATCATAAGAGTGGGTATTGTAGGGTTTGTGGGTATGTTCCAAGGTACCCCCAACAGGGTCTTCAGTTTGGGGTGGTGTTGGAAATAGGTATCTCTATAATTAGCTAGGGTATTCACATGGAGTGCTTGAGAAGGGTGTGTAGAAAGGGGGATCTGATGGATTCACTAGCTATGCCCTGGTGAAAGAAATATAGGACCTGGCTGGATTGAAAAGTTGTATGTGGTCGGTTGCCATTTTCTAGGAGTTGATGAAAGATGTCTATTTGAATGCTGAAAGATGACTGTAAATTTATTAAGTTTAATAGCAAATCATACATTGCATTTAATATGCACAACATGGAAATTTGAAAATTTTCCCCATAAAAATGTTTTAATAAAGTCTTACTAGTCTCTTAAATTAATTAGACGAAAGATACTTTAAAGGCAGGAGAGTCCAAGGTAGCCTTTAGAAAGCAGAAGTTTCCAGGTTTATGACTCATGTAGTAGCAGAATTTTGTGAAATACTTTTCTTACTCTGTATTATATCACTTTTAATTATATAATTCTGGGGAAGAACTTTTTGACCTTATTCGTAGCAGAGAGACCACTTTTACAGTACCCTCAATTGACAGCGGCAGCCTGCTCTCAGAGATCTCTTTTGGGTACACGTCTCATGGGCCTATAATTTTGAATGGTCAGTCAGCCATGTTACTTATCACTTCTAAGCTGTCCAATTATATCAAAGCAAAGTAGTCACGTAAGCTTTGACTAAAGCCATTAATGGTTAGAGTAACACAGATGTCTGACTTGGGACTCAGAAATCTACTTGGTGTAATATCAATACACATGTAGATTTCATGTGAGTTAAATTAGTAAAAGACTTATCTGAAATATACGCAATTCTATATTATATTAATGTATTAAACAGTAATATACTGAGTATCACATATTAATATATACTATATATGTTTCCTAAAAATGTTTGAAGACAGTAGTTTTGTTCACTGAATCTATAGCCTTGATGGATTATACATTTTTTTTCTAAAAGCATGATTTGTAGAGGATATTAGAAAATAAATAAAAATATTTGGAAATGAAGCAAGGGAAACCAAAGCAAATGATTTCTGATAAACTGAAAGGTTTGAATGTCTATATAACTGCTTTGCGAGCTTGTGTTTTAAATGCATCTTCCTCCCAAGTCTTGTTTAAGTTACCTACATGATACAGTTAAATCCAAGGACTGCTTATTTCTTGCTACCTTGCATCTTTCCTCAGGATCATTAATAAATGTTTAAACCACATGATAATTGAAAGGGACATATGTACTTTAAGTTAGCATAATTGAGACTGCCCACTTATGATCACAGAAACCATATTTTCTCTGAAGTTCTGAGGTTTATTAAGTGTGAATTTTTCCCTTTTGTATTTACAAAGCTAGAGCCATAGCAATTATGATGTGCTCTAAAAATACAAAGTACACTACCTGAAAAGAGAGAACATGATTATACCTTATCATGTATCTCTTCATTTGAACAATACATACTGAGAAACGACTGAGTGCTAAATGCAACCCAGCCAGGGTCCTTGCATCAGAGCTTGGCAGTGGTGACAGGCTCTGAGTAAGAAGTGATAATTGCAGGATGACATGCCAAAGGAGCCCGCAGAAAAGGGGTATGACATTAGATCAGAGAGTGTACAGGAACCTCAAGCAAGGCATTTCAGGGAAACTCAAAGTTGTCCAAGAGATGTGCAAAGAAACAAAGAAAACCATGGGAGACATTGTCTACATTATTGATTATCCAAATATTGGTAAAGCAATTTTAGTTGCTGCTAGAATTGCTCAGTTTGATACTTGTTTCCAGGAATTTAGTTCATGTTTTTTTAAAATGCAAACTTATAGATAGTCTGTCTCCTGAGTATTAAGGGATGGGTGTGGTGACTGGAAATAAAGACAGAAAAGGAAAACACAAGGTAACATTTGGATCTTTTGGAAATTGTTATGAACAGAAGAAAATGGAAGAGCTGCACAAAACATCTCTCATCTCAAAGGGCCTGAAAGAGAGGAGTTTAGTCTGAGCCAAATATAAATGGCCATGCAAGGGAGCATGAATTCATGGTGTTCTGTATAACATGTTCTAACATGTAAGCCATTTGATGACTATGAAAGTTCTTTTATAGTCACTCTTAAAAATAACAAAGGAAAACCCATATAGGCAGTCTATAACTGAAGCTGTCACAACTCTGCTTTAACAAAGTTTACTATGATGAGTGGGTGTCTAGGCCATGGTTGGGTCTCAAGGTGAGTGGGAGATTATTAGACAGAAACTATAGAATTACAGAGAATATGTAGACATGATGGGGACTTAAAGAGGAGAGGTTCTACTTTTAATATCAGAGAGGAGCTTCATTAAGAATGGGAATAATAGACGATATTAAAATACCACTTTGAAAGAGACATCATGGCAATTCCAGAGGAGTAATTTCAGAGGGTAGCCTTCATTTCCAGACCTACTCCCTGAGCAGTCTTTCTGAGGAGTTTCCTAACAATTTCAAAATAAAATTGTGACTTTGTTTTGTAACTTTTTAGAGCTGGTAAAAGGAATCACATCATGTGGTTTAGTTCAGTGTAAAAGATGTGACATGGAGTGTGACTGGTTGAGAGTTGTCAAGTCACAGCACAGACTGCTCCTTACATCTCTGCCCCAGACAGAGCTGCATGGAAGAATGGCCTTATTAAGGCTGTAGATCAGGCCAAACACATACACCCACACCCACACCCACCATAATACCATATACAAAACATTCCCCTCCATAATAGACATACACAGATACATATACATACAGCACACACACACAAACACTCCCCTCTACATACACATAGAAACACACAGAGATATATATATATATATACACTACACACACACACACACACACACACACACACATATACACACACATATAAACATTCCCCTCTACATACACATAGAAACACACAAACACAGACACATATGTCACACGGAAACAGTCCTCTCCACACAAATATAGACCCACACACAGATATATACATGTACAACACACACACACCAAATTGCCATAAATCAAAGCCTTTCCTTATATATTGGAGAAAACCCCCAGTAGTAGGTTACTGCAAAGTGACAAAGCCTCTGCTATCAATTCTAAATATTAATTTTAGCATTTGGGTTGGTAGAGTTAGTGGTCTGTTAGTCTATTTTAAAGGGTTTATCTGATAATTGAAAGATGTCAGGCCAGACACAGGTAGGGAATGAATGGCTACAATGGAAGTAGAGTTAGCCCAGGATACTTTGGCTCTATATATGCCACATTCTAACTTTGCACAATTATAAAATTCTAATCAGTCAGTCAGTCAGTCTTGTTGAAACTTTATGTGTATTTGTGTGTGCATATGTCTGGGCACCACATACATACATACCTGCAGAGTCTAGAAAAATTCACTGGATCCCTTGGAATTGGAGTTATAGTTGTGAACCACCATGTGGGTGCTAGGAATTGAATCTGTGTCCTCTGTAAGAGCAAACTACTGAGCAGTCTATGAGCTCAGAGAATCTTCAACATAGCATTTGTTTTTTCTAAGAACTTTATTTCATGGAAGTTTAGAGATATTTCACTAATTGCTTTAGTGCTGCTTTTGTATTCTTCCTTGGGTCCAAAATCAAACACATTCCTGTGGAAAATAAAATGGGATAGACCAGTGCATTATGACAAAAAGATGACACTATTTAGAAATTGCCTATATGGGTAAGATTTCCTGGCATTAAGCTAGAAGATACAAGAAGGTTTAGGTCTGATTTTTTAAAAACATTTTTTGCCATTAGAATAGTGACAGCAAGATAACATCTGTCCAAACACTGGGAGTAACTGAGACCAGCTGGACCCAGGCACAGAGGAACTCCACCAGCCCAGTGGCACTGGTTCCTTCCAGTCTGTGGGCAGGTGCCCTGAGCAGACCTTGGGCACAAATTCTGCACAACACCCAGAGGAAGCTCCACTCCCAGGCTCTCTAACAAGCCTAGGATCAGAGGATCAGAACCAGCCCTACAACACCTAGAGGAAGTTCCACTCCCAAATGCTCTAACAAGCCCAGGATCAGAGGATCAGAGGTGAGGAGGACATAACATCTGTCTCAACACTGGGAGTAACTGGGACCAATTGGACCTAGGCACTCTGGAACTCTGTCAGCCCAGTGGCACGGGTTCCCTCCAGTCTGTCTGGGCTGGTGCTCTGAGTAGACCTTGGGTGCAAATTTTGCAGCCAGTCCCACAACACCCAGAGGAAGCTCCATTCCCAGGCTCTCTAATGAGTCCAGGATCACAGGATCCCAGAATCGCAGAATCCCAGAGACAGCTTGACTCTGGAAAGTTCTGACACAACTAGGATCACAGGTAGGAGAGACCCCAGTCAGATTTAGTGAGGGCAGGTAGCACTAGAGATAACCAAATGTCCAGAGGCAAGCGTGAGAACATAAGCAACAGAAACCAAGGTTAGTTGGCATCATCAGAACCCAATTATCCCACCATAGCAAGTCCTGGACACACCATCACATCAGAAAAGCAAGATTCAGATATAAAATCAATTTTTACAATGATACAGGACTTTAAGAATGACATAACCCCTTCAAAGAAATACAGGAGAACACAGGTATTAAGCTAGAAGCCCTTAAAGATGAAACAGAAAAATCCCTTAAAGAATTACAGGAATACACAATCAAAGAGCTGAAGGAAATGAACAAAACCAACCAGGTTCTAAAAATGGAACTAGAAACAATAAAGAAATCACAAAGGGAAACAACTCTGGAGTTAAAAAACCTAAGAAAGAGATCAGGAGTCATAGATGCAAGCATAACCAACAGAATACAAGAGAGAGAAGAGAGAATCTCAGAGGCAGAAGACACCATAGAAAGCATTGACACAACAAAAAGAAAATGCAAAAAGCAAAAAGCTCCTAACCCAAAACATCCAAGAAATCCAGGACATAATGAAAAGACCAATTCTAAGGAAAATAGGTATAGAAGAGAGTGAAGACTCCCAACTTAAAGGACCAATAAATATCTTCAACAGAATTATAGAAGAAAACTTCCCTAACCTAAAGAAAGGGATGCCCATGAACATATAAGAAGCCTACAGAACTCCAAATAGACTGGACCAGAAAAGAAATTACTCCCATCACATAATAATCAAAACACCAAATGCATTAAACAAAGAAAGAGTTTTAAAAGCAGTAAGGGAAAAAGATCAAGTAACAATAAAGGCAGGCCTATCAGAATTACAGCAGACTTCTCACCAGAGACTATGAAACCTAGAAGATTCTGGGCAGATGTCATACAGATCCTACAAGAACACAAATGCCAGCCCAGACTACTATACTCATCAAACCTCTCAATTACCATAGATGGAGAAAACAAGATATTCCATGACAAAACCAAATTTACACAATATCTTTCCACAAATCAAGCCCTACAAAGGATAGTAGGTGGAAAACACCAACATAAGGAGCAAAACTACAACCTAGAAGAAGCAAGAAAGTAATCTTTCAACAAACCCATACAAACACAATTCTACCTCTAACAACAAAACAATAGGAAGTAACAATTCCTTTTTTTAATACCTTAATGTAAAAATTAATATTACCAACATATCCTAATTGATTGAAGTCCAAAAATATGAGAAATTAGAAATGTGTTGGCTGTCATCCAGTGGTCTCTCTAATTTGGTAATTGGAGAAATAGTTCAAATATTGTACAATTCATATACACTTTCTGCTTGTTTGTACCTGACAGTGTCTTGCTATGTACCACATAATGGTCTTGAAATCAAGCTTCTCCTAGCTCAGCCTCTCTATTAGTAGGATTGTTTATTTGTTGTTTTTACACTATACTATGGTTTTCAGAACAGCTTACATATTTCAAAGGTTTATACAGCCAAAAGAAACTTAGACAAACTGGGAAGTGGCTTATAAGAGAACAACAAAGAATGAGACTGAATGCTTTGCTTGTTCTTTGTAACTATTGTATAAAGGTTGAAGAATATGGCTTTATAAGTTACTCTTTTTCTGAGATGAATGCTTTCAAAATCACCATAGCCAATGAACCAGATTCTTACTCTCACCTAATATCTGTGCCACCCTCCAAGCAGAGCCAAGGTTCATTGAAATGGTTGGTGAATGACTTCATGGATAGACCATCTTAATACACACACCATTTCTCAAATGAATGTAACCTGTTCTCTGTGGGCTGACAATGAAGATGCTCACTCAAGTCAAATAGCTTTGACCATAGCAGGAAATCTGTATCCAAAAATTGTACCTACAATTCATTCCTTGGCACAGCAGAACTGTCAACTCTCAGTTTGACTATAATGGAGGTAAAATCCTTTGGTGATGTGAGGGTCATCGAAGTACAGCCTTATTACAATGAACTCCAACGTCTAAAACTTGGTCTTATTTTGGGCTTATACCACAGTAAGAGCCAAGTTTTTAAACTCTATTAAAAACAAAACAAAAAACAAACAAACAAAAAGACTTTATGTTCTTTTAACAAAACTAGTAGTGATATATTATTTTAAGATATCATACAGTTAATATATTTGGAGTTGTTTAAAATTTATATTGAGAAAACTTATATTTTCAGTATTGCTGTACACAGGCATCTACAATTGATTGTCTTATATCAAACAACTTTTATAACATGAATTTTTATTGTTACAATATTTTATAAATTTTAAAGAATATGATAAAATAAAAAATAACCTGAAAGGTATGGCATGTATTGAAGGGGGGGTCTCTGGGAAGAGTTGGAGTACAAATGGGGAAGAAGAATGTGATGTAATTCTATTTACTTAAAATACATTTTTAAATGTTAACAAATTCAGATAAATTGAAACTATGTATCTGTTCTCATCATAATTCAATAAAAATTAAATCAACTTAAAAAACAGAAATGAATATGGCTGTGATGACTAATTTTAAGATGTTTATAGTTTATAATTGGAAAACAACAATTTAAAAAATTGTTCTATGTGGCAATACCACTGATAAATAATTCTGTTGTATGGAAAAGGAAGAATAGTTGTTAATTTGAAAAATTTCCTTGAATTATATAATATTTTAAATGTTTGCACGTTATATCATATAATCAAATTATGTATAGTGAAGATAAATACATTAATTTCTAAACATATGGTACAATGGAGTACAAATATAACTACATTAGTGACTGAAAAAAATGGAAGCAGTAAGAAAGAATGGTCTTCAAATGTTAATTTGATGAGCATTAAATGTTGAAATGATGTATTTCTACTGCTGTAAATAAAGTAAAACTCTATGTAATATTTTTATGTATTGTGAAATATTATTATTGTTTCCTTGTTCAGCAAATCTGGTCTAAAGGCAGCAAAGAAACACTCACTGGAGAAATCACACAATGTATCTACATATATTAGACAAGTTCGTGGTTGTTTTGATGAAGAAGAAATATCTCCAGAAGCATTCCTGGAGTTCTTAGATATCTTAAAGAAGCTGTGAGTATTCTTAATGGAGCAATTTATTTCACTGAAGATGATTGTAACTAGCTGTTTTTAGTTGGTTGCTTGAAAATGCATGTGCATTATTTATTCATGAGTGCTGGGATCAGAAGAGAAATGCCTGTAGACTATTCTATGACAACAACCTTCATGAACTCAATATTCATGGTGAGCTGTGGATAGCTACCATTTTTAGTTTCACATGTACTGATGTTAAGTAAAATTTATGCTTATGATTTCATTAGTTTTTGAATATTTGATGGCTTTGCACAGAACTTAAATTGTCTTTTCTATCACAGAGCCTTTAAATGCATTTACCTTTTATTATCTGTCATTTCCTGAAGCATTTTGTCTTGTAACTGGGACACCACTGCTTAGTTGTAGAAAGAAAAGGAGAGAGGTGGAACACATGAACAGGGAAGATAATGGGATAATATAATTACATCATCTAACACTTCTCTTTCCTTCCTCTACATTTTCCCATATAACTTTTCTCACTCTTTCAAATTCACGGTCTCCTTTTAACTAACTAGTTCTCTTGGCAGTTCTTTGAGGCAGATGCGATGTGTTATTAGAACAATATGTGTGCTGAAATCAGTCTTTGTGCTTTTAGAAAATGTGCCTTTTCTCCTTGCCTGCTTAACACTAGTGCATTAGTATTACTGTTGTTTACTAAATTATTATATACCTAGTGGCTTAAATAATGTGCATTTTTACATCTTTGTGTGTGTGTGTGTGTGTGTGTCCATGTGTTTCTTTTTTTTTAACCTTTAGGCAAAGTGTATCTGCTCTGTTTAATATATCAAAGTTTCAACTAAGGTATGAAGTGAGCTGTTCATTTCTGAAACAAGAAAACCTCTTCCATGGTCATGTTGTTGGCTGCATTTTAGATTCTTTACAGTTAAAGGATGAATATCTTCACTTTCTTGCTAGTTCTCAGTAGGAACATTCATCTTAGACATGCCACATATTCTCACAATGAAAAATTGTATGGCCCAACACCATAACTGTTGCTGAATTCTAAGAGTTAAGTATAGCCTCTGATTCTAATTTATAAATTCAAAAACATGTGGGTAGGTAGCTCTCCTAAGGGTGCTAGTCATATTTAGTAACATGAATACTTTTATGTTTATCACATTTGCAAATGGAGTTGCATGTATTAAGCTCAAAACACAAATGTGATTCAACTAAATTTTACTTATTGATGAATGAGTTGTCAGGTCTGTATTCTTTTGTTTATTTCTGACTAAATCAACCATGGTCATATAAGTTGATATGCTGCTTTAGTGAGTGGATAGTAAGTTAGCAGAATTTTAAAAGTAACTACCTTATACTGTCTAAAATTGTGTCATACTGTTTGAATTTTCCTAATTAGAAATTAATTTTCAGTTGCCATAGTTACTTTCAAATGAAATAAAATATTCCTGAGAATATTAAGAATCTATTGAATATTGGTAATTCAGTATGATATTTAATCACATTGACTGTATCATAACTTCTACCTCAATCCAGTAATTTTGAATTTAATACTGATGATGATCATTGAGCTGGCACAGCACAGTACCTATTTGAGAACTAAAACGTATGGCATCAGTAAGTCGATTCTCAGATGGGGTGAAGGAGAGAGAAAGGAGGAAGAGTAGAAAAGTCGCCTGGAAGACTTTATCTTAAATTTTGCTTTTTAAAGCATATCATACTAGCTACAAATTCATTCTATGTGGGAATTAAGGCACTGACCCCTACATTAAGACCTGGAATTGGGAATTAAAACTACAATAAACAAAAACAGGAGTGAGGAAACTAGAAAAATGCTAGAGGTGCTCTTCACAGTAATGTAAGTACATTCTCAGGATAGAGTTTAGAATCAATTCTCAAACATTACTTTTTGATGGATGGCTACTAGGGTGTCAGCTTGTTCTTTTGTCAACCAATTCCTTAGACTAATCTTAAAGGGGCAGTATATTCTGATGAATTCTTATAGTGAATCTATATATAATTGACAAAGGGAACATTTCAAAAGAAAACACTTTTCAGGAAGAATAAGCATCGGCCAACAAATACAACTAGAAGCTGTGGATAATTTTGAACTTTTAAACAGTTTAGACATTATTGATATGTAATTTCACACACTTATGAACAAATTCAACATAAACTTTGTATTTTTAGTAGTTTTTCCAGCATTGCAATTTCAGGAACTACCAGAGTTTTACTTTCTGTGGAACTTATATTCTTAAATATGACCCAAAAACCAGCACTGTGCACCATACTACCCAGTGGCCAGGGCTTAGGAGAAGGCTAATCCAGTTTCAGCAGACAGAGCTTAGTGAAAACAATCAGTGACATTCGCTCTGATGGGTGACAGGATGGGATATTGTATGAAATAAGAAGGTAGTAGCCAAATGTCTCAGATCAGTGTATTGTGTGCTAAGAAGCATGGTCATGTGAATGTACAGCATGGTTTGTAGCACAATGTCAGTAAGAAGGACACATTCCTGAAAAGTGCACAAGAAAGGAGGGCTGGGGAGAGTACAGAAGTCTCAGAAGGACTAAGGAACCACCTCAAGGACCGTGATGGGATTTAATGCTGTTAGACTGGGAACGATCCATGTCTTTGTAGTCAAACTGTGATTGTCATGAGATTCAAGGTGGGCTGTCCATCTGTGGTATTGACTACAACACCACCAGCTTTTAAAATATTATTATGAAATTCTTGTAGAAAACAATTTATATTCTGCTATTTATAATCTGCTACTCTTTTAAAAATTGACTTATATAAGTTTGGGGGATGGTACAAAGAGTGTGAAACGCAGGGAACTAAAATACAATCTGTGAAAGCAGCTTGAGATCCTTAGAGAAAACTTGGCCCAGTTGTTATCTCTTCTACTTTCTCCAATTAAAGATGCTTCCTTTGAGGGAATGTGGCATCTGAAGATCATTAGGTTTCAGTAGAGCAGTGATGCAGAGCCACTTCTCAGGAAGGACTCAGAGGACCCACTCCCTGAAAGAAATCAGCTTATTTGCTCTTTAGAATTGGGCCATGTAAAATCCAAATGCAGTCTGGATCTCCTACTGTGTCCTCAAGTGAAGTGGCTCATAAGATAAGAAACCACAGTTTGGGACTACATTTCCAGGCTATGTGCCAATCAGAGTAACACGCTATAAAGCTATCAATTTTGAGGAAAACCTACACTTGGAGGAAATTTGCTTGGAAACAGGCTGGCAAGTTCTCATCTAGAAAAAAGAATTTTCATTTGAAGCTGGTTTAGAGAAAGGACCCAAGGAGCTGAATAGGTTTGCAGCCCCATAGGAGGAACAACAATATGAACTAACCAGTACCCCTAGAGCTCCCAGGTACTAAAACTCCAACCAAAGAGTACACATGGTGAGACTCATGGCTCCAGCTGCATATGTAGCAGAGGATGGCCTAGTCGGTCATCAATAGGAGAGGCCCTTAGTCCCGTGAAGGCTCTGTGCCCCAGTGTAGGGGAATGCCAGGGCCAAGAAGCTGGAGAGGGTGCGTTGGTGAGTAGGGGAAGGAGGGAAGGAATAGGGTTTTTTTTTTTCCAGAGGGGAAACCAGGAAAGGGGAGAACATTTGAAATGTAAATAAAGAAAATATCTAATAATATAAAAAATGAATTGTGTAGTATAGTTGCTTTGACAGAATACCTACTTCTGATAGGAACTGTGATCATAGATGGTACAGGAATGTGATTATAAGAAGACTGTTACTTGAGATGAGGTAACAAAGAACAGAAATGTAAAACTTGTTGTCATCGTGTAGACATTATGAAAGAGGATGGTACTGGGTCTTGGTATGTTTGTAGCAGTAAGGGACACAGTATTACTCAGGAGGTATGCACTGCAGTTATCAGAAGAAAGCAAGTAATGAACCAGACCTTTGTGAACATTAGCTGTGCAAACTTTGGAAAAATTCTACCTCTTAATAATCAGTTCACTAATCTATCATAGGGATAAACTCAGGTTATCATTGTTGTTAAATCCAAATGAATCAAAATTGCTTTGTATGTACTTCATGTGAATGAATTAAAGTTTGCTACCATCTCAAGATAGTTATTTCCTTACAAAAGAATATATATTTTCCTTATGATATATAAACAAATAACAACTGTTATTTATTATATATCTATATTAGTTTCCAAAGTTGACAATAGCATTTTCATACAATAATTTAAAATGTTTCATATTACAGTTTTTCCACATATTAATGTACTTTTGAAAATGTATCTTTATACCAATTTTCTGTAGTTTAGAAATAAACAAAGTCTACTATAATAAATATTTCTACTAACATATTTTTACTATATTAATATATTAGTTCACAATATATTTTAAAATAAACCTTAGCTTTCTTGGTTTGGGTGACATTTTTTTTTATATTTCAAGATAGAATTTTTTCATAGAGATGCTTTTAAAGTATAAATATAATAGAAACACACATGAGGCAACTGTGACATCAGATTCCTATGGCCTTACTGGAAAATTTTAATATGTATTTTACTATATTTTAAATTTATATTAAAAATTTTAATATGTATTTTTACTATAGATTTAATAACACGCAAGAACAAAGTCTTATGTACAGCTGTATTGTAAGGGTTGTCTAAAAGCTATACGCACAGATGATTTCTTAAAAATGTAATGTCTAACAAAATTTTAATTACCTTCTCAATACACTTACTAAATTTTCACAAATATTTTGTGAGCCAGTCCTGACTTTGCAAATGGTTTTAGTTTACATACATACAGCTGGGTTTACAAACATGCAGTTTTACTATAAGGAGTCATTGTGATATGCAAAATAATTTTAGAAAGACTTAGAAAATGAAAATTAGATCACATCTAAAAAAATCATGTGTCTTGTAGATATTTCTAGTATGGGTATACATGGCCATTTTGTAGGTCAAAGTCTAGATATATCTATAGAGATGTTTCAAACAATTTGGTTGTCTTTAATAACTTACAAATTAACTGGGTTCTGATGATGGCAAGTAGCCTTGGTTTCTGTTGCTTATGTTCTTGTGCTTGCTTTTCACTATCTGGTTATCTCTGGTGTGAGTTGGTCTTGCTGTCTTTGACTGGAGCTTGTCATTCTTGTGAGTCTATGATCTTAGGTGTGTCAGCACTCTTATGAGTTGAGGTGTATTAGCATCCCTGGGGGATAAGTTGTCACTTGGCAGTATTGGGGTGCCAAGAGCTGTGGTACAGAGTCAGCTCCTGGTTTCAGATGGGAACTGGAAGAATCATGTTCCAGGCTGCACTGAGATTGCTGAATCCTCTGGGCCCTGGGTGGGTACCTCTTAGACCAGGTATTGGGGTCATAGTGGTGGTCTCAACTATGAACTTCGGTGTTTCAGTACTCTTAGGTTATCACCAGGCGAGATTGGGGTCTGGAGAACTGTGACACATGGTTAGCTACTGGGAGCAGATGGAAACCAGAAGGCCATCATGTTTTTCATAATATAAACTTCTCCCCTTTGAGAATATGGCTTGCCTCCCACCAGGGGCTGTGTCTGACTCTTCTACAGTATCTGCCATACTACCCGATCTCATTTCCCTTCAGATTGTGTACTCCTGCCCTCGGATATCTTGTTCAATGTTTCGTTTTTTTTAGCTGGGTCTTATCTGAAGAGTCAATTGCATTCATTGAGTTTTTCAAATATGGATCTATACCTTCGAAAGCACACCTAACAGTTGCTCATTAAGAAATTATTTATTTGCCTCAAATGTTTACAAATATAATTTATTTTTTAGAACTCCTACTCATAATTACTTGTGATACAATTTTCTTATATTTTAAATGTTATGTATTTTGATCAATTATTCTGTTTTATTAAATTTTATGTCAATTTCACATGGATTTTCGAATGATTTTAATTTATCATCTGTTTTGTTACTTACTGAGAAAATATCTTAGTGTTTTGTAAGTGTACTCAATAGATAAGTAGTAACTTTCTTATTCAGGAGCTTAGTAGATATTTATATTTACTTTAAACTTCCTTAGTGGACCTTAGTAAAGTTTCATATAGCTTTATGTTTTTAAAAGATAATTTCCCTTTTTAATATTTTTATGGGTTATTTTGTTTATTTACATTTCAAATGCTATCCGCCTTCCCAGTTTGTCCTCTGAAAACCCTTACCCCAACCCCTCCTCCTGCTTCTATGAGGGTGCTCCCCCACCCACCCACCCACCCACTCCTACTTCGTTGCCCTGGCATTCTCCTACATTGGGACATTAAGCCTTCACAGGACCAAGGGCCTCTCCTCCCATTGATGCCAGATAAGGCCATCCTCTGCTATATATGCAGCTTGAGTCCTGAGTCCCTCCAGGTGTATTCTTTGGTTGGTAGTTTAGTCCCTGAAAGTTCTGGGATATCTGGTTGTTTGATATTGTTGTTCTTCCTATAGAATTGCAAACCCCTTCAGCTCCTTCAGTCCTTCCCCTAACTCCTCCATTTGGGGTCCCAGTGCTCAGTCCCATGGTTGGCTGCAAGCATCTGCCTCTGTATTTGTCAGAATCTTGCAGAGCCTCTCATGAGACATCCATATCAGGCTCCTGTCAACAAGCACTTCTTGGCATCAACAATAGTTTCTGGGTTTGGTGGCTGCATATGGGATGGATTCCCAGGTAAGGCAATCTTTAATGGCCTTTCCTTCAGTCTATGTTCCACTCTTTGTCCCGGTATTTCCTTTAGATAGGAACAATTCTGGGTTAAAATTTTGAGAAGGGTGAGTGGCCCTATACCTCAACGGGGGGTGGGAGGCATGCCTAACCTCTGAATATGGTCTCTATAGGTTTTCTCGGTGCGTGGTTGGATATTTCAGCTAATTTCATCCTCGTTGGGCCCTGGAAGCCTCTTGTTTTCCTGGCATTTGTGACTTTCTTTTTTATTTTTATTTTTTTATGAGATATTTTCTTTATATACATGTAAATTTCTCATTTCCCAGTTTTCCTTCCAAAAAACAAAGAAACAAACAAAAACAACAAAAACAAACCCCTGTTGACTCCCCCCTCCCCATGCC
>NW_022196896.1:18153536-18154495 GCF_008632895.1 Mastomys coucha
CATATCATCAGCAAATAGTGATAATTTGACTTCTTCCTTTCCAATTCGTATCCCTTTGATCTCTTTTTCTTGTCTAATTGCTCTGGCTAGGACTTCAAGTACAATATTGTATATGTAGGGAGAGAGTGGGCAGCCTTGTCTAAGCCCTGATTTTAGTGGGATTGCTTCAAGTTTCGATCCATTTATTTTGATGTTGGCTACTGGTTTTCTGTATATTGCTTTTACTATGTTCAAATATGAGCCTTGAATTCCTGATCTTTCTAAGCCTTTTATCATGAAGGGATGTTGGATTTTGTCAAATGCTTTCTCAGCATCTAATAAGATGATCATATGCTTTTTGTCTTTGAGTTTGTTTATGTAGTGAATTATGTTGATGGATGTCCATATATTGAACCATCCCTGCATCCCTGGCATGAAGCCTACTTGATTATGGTGGATGATCGTTATGATGTGTTCTTTGATCCAGTTTGCAAGAATTTTATTGAGTATTTTTGCTTTGATATTCATAAGGGAAATTGGTCTGAAGTTTTCTTTCTTCGTTAGGTCTTTGTGTGGTTTAGGTATAAGAGTAATTGTGGCTTCATAGAACGAATTGGGTAGAGTGACTTCAGTTGCTATTTTGTTGAATAGTTTGAGGAGTATTGGTATTAGGTCTTCTTTGAAGGTTTGATAGAATTCTGCACTAAACCCATCTGGTCCTGGGCTTTATTTGCTTGGAAGACTTTTAATGAGTGTTTCTATTTCCTTAGCAGATATGGGACTGTTTAGATCATTGATCTGATCTTGATTTAAATTTGGTACCTGGTATCTGTCTAGAAAATTGTCCATTTCATCCAGGCTTTCCAGTTTTGCTGAGTATAGGCTTTTGTAGTAGGATCTTATGATTTTCTTGATTTCCTCAGTGTCTGTCGTTATGTCTCCTTTATCATTTCTGATCTTGTTAATTAGGAAACTATCTC
>NW_022196896.1:18154886-18173868 GCF_008632895.1 Mastomys coucha
TGTATCTGTGAGGCCTGATTTGTGACCAGTTATATGGTCAATTTTGGAGAAGGTACCATGAGGTGCTGCATTTGTGACTTTCTATTGGCTACCTCCAGTTCCCCATCCTGACCCTCTCTACATCTCCTCTGTCTCCTCCCATACTTGATCCTGCCCCCCTTTTTTCTCTCCTCCTCCTCTCTTCCTCCTATTTCCCTCCCACTATACCTCCTATGATTATTTTGTTCCCCTTCTAAGTAGGACTGAAGCACCCACACTTGGGGCTCCATTCTTTTTGAGCTTCATATGCTCTGTACATTGTATCATGCATATTCCAAGTCTTTTTCCTAATATCCACTAATCAGTGTGTTCATGTCATGTATTTTCTTTTGTATTGGGTTACCTCACTCAGGATGATATTTTCTAGTTCCATTAACTTGCCTGCAAATTTCATGAATTCATATGATGTACTAGTTACCTATTCCTGTTGATGTGAAAAAACACCCTACAAAAGCCACTTAAAGGAGAAAGGCTTTATTTCAAGTTGCAGTTTGATGGTAGATTCCATGATGTCAAGAAAGGCATGGCATCCAAATCTTTAGCAGCTCGTTAAACTACATCTAAGTCAGGAAGCAGACATTGAGAGATACACATGCTCATCTTGATTCCACAATTTTATTCAGGCTCACATAGCAGCCTAGTGAGTTATGCTGCCCACATAGAGTGACAATCTTCCCACCTCAGTTAACCTGATCAATGTAACTCTTCACAGATATGTTCAGATGCTTTTCTTCAAGGTGATTGTAGACTCTATTATGTTTGTAACCAATATAAGCCCTCAATCTAGAATAAGATTATTTTATTATACTCTTTATGAATCTTTAATATATGTGAAAGCTATTTGACTAGTTGACTATGTATTTGTAAATGGCTGCCTTAATGAACACACAGTATTGTAAAATATTTACATATATATTCTTTTAATCATTTTAAATGATTAATGAAGTCTTGGAATAACAGTAATTTTATCATATATATATATATATATATACATATATGCACATATATGTATATATATCATACATATATATTCTATATATATACATGTATATATATGCATATATGTATATACATATGTATGTATATATATATATGTATATATTCCTTCATATTCAAGAACATGATAGATATTTATATGCAGAGCAATGGTCTGTTCAGGCAACCTGAGCCCAGTCGAATGTGAGTCTGGAACCCCGGTTACCCAGTGGGAGATTTTCTGCCTGCAAAGGACAGAAGGAGTTCAGCCATGACTCCTGGATCCCTGGCTCCTGTTTCAATCACAACCACTCACAGCAACCCACACAGCAGATGTGTGTTCTGTCACATAGACAATGCCCCAAGCTCCCAGCATTCTAGCTGGACCCTGTCCCCAGTCATCTGACCACAGCCAGATAGCCCCACATCACACAATATAAGGGGCAGTTTGTCCCCTCCTCTCTCTCTCTTCCTCTCTTCTTCTCCTCCCTTGCCTTCCCCTCTTGCTTCCTTTATTGCTCTCTTGCTTCCTCTCTTTCTCTGTTGCTCTCTTGCTTTCTTCCTCTCCTCTCTCTCCTCTTCTCTCCTTCCTCTCCTTTCTTTCTTTTCACATGGCCAGCTTCTTTTCTCTTTCCTATAATAAAATATCTCATGACTATGCATTACCTCCTCTTAACTAACATGTCACACAGCCCAGGAATTGGCAGCAGAGAGACATGGCCCATCATTTATATATATTTATATACATATATACATATATATGCATATATATTTGTTTTGTGGTTACATGGCAATTTGAGATTAAAGCAATGAAGCAATAAAGCAATAAAGCATAAACATGCTTGACAAAGTACTTTTCATGAATTTTAGTAATTTGCTTATAGCAATTTCCTATCCCTTAAAATGTTGGGTTTTTAAAGAATTGTCATATATCTTGCCTGAGTTTTATCATTTAAATGTATGTTAAATATATTTAGTTCCTAGTGCTTTATAAGAGTTAAGGAGCATGTTAAAGAAGTACCTAAATGCACAGAAATATACACAGAGTAGAATTCATACTCATGCATACTCACACCCACACACACTCACTCACACTCCCTATTTTCTATCCTGAGTTAGGCCCCACATGATTGTTTATGTCAGTTATATCAGCTACTTTTCCTTGTTCCTTGTTGTTAACTGAATCCATCCAATGCAAACAGTAGAGAATAAGGTCTGAGTTTTTCCCCTTGCTGCTTTTAGCCATTCTGCCATGATTGGGTGTATATGTCTATAAAATGCCTATATTAGCTGCTTTTGTGTCAGTGTAACCAAGACAATTGACAGAAACAATTTGAGAATGATGCCAGCCTAAAGTCAAGTATTTGTGTCACAAATGTATTGGAGACATTTCAGATTCAAACCATAGTCTCGCACTTTCTAGTGCTCTCTCTGAATATCAGGTACCTCAACTCTCCTTGTCCCTTCAGGCCAAGAATGCTCAAAACTTTTTGTTTGTTTTTTATGTACCTGGTTTCAGTTCACGATCTATTAATCCCTATGGTTTTCTCTTAATCCTGTGTAGTTACTTCCATATATAATCTTTTCAATTATCCTTCCTCAGTATTTTATCCTTTTGTATGGTAGAGTACATATGTGTTTCTATGTTATACTTATATATATATATCATTCTCAGTATCTCAGATTGCTACACTGATCCACGCTGTCTGGTTCCTATCAAAAATAACCAAACCTAAACCACAACCTTATTATATCATCCCATGTTCTCTATTCAGAAATTTCATTCCTTTACCTTTGACAGTGTTTCTCCTTTGCTTTGAAAATTTATCCCATTAGGTGTCCACTGACTTCATGAATACTTTTAGGATACTTTCACGTGCAAGTTTTGATTTAGACATTGTTCTCAACAATTTCCAAACAGCTTATTTCCATGGACACTTGTTAATAAAGTGAAATCTTTCCCAAAAAGTGTTGCCTCTTCATTGTAGTTTTGTGTTTGCTTTACATAAAATTCACAGTGTACACTAAGCTATTGAAGACATATTTACATTGACTTCAGATGTATTAGTCATAGGGAATGCAAGCAATCCTTTCAGAATTGGAATATTGTGGTCTATAGTTATCACAAGTTGTGTCACGGGAAAATGATCTTGAGCATTTTCATTGTTTTGATATGTTTTTCATATTAAGTTGGTACTTTAACACAAGATAGAATTCCATTGAATTTAAGCTACATATGATGTATGGGTTGTCAGAAAAGTATTAACTCTTCCAGAAGAATCAGTGCAAAAGGATGAGGACTGAAGAAGCTATACTTATTTAAAAATCAATGCTCAGTTAATTTCTGATAATGACTTCATATTGTGGAATATTTACTTTTAACTGGATTCTATCAAGAACAGAATAGGATAGAAATAAATATTGTTTTCTTAATGTAATTCAATTACCAGGGGAAATCTTCTAGTCAAGGAAGATGTAATCTAAAGAACTATTTAAGAACATGATATAATAGAATGATGATTCCATGTGTAAAATACTTCACACACCTGAAGAAGACTGAATTTGGATGCCATGAACCAGATAAAGTTGAGTGTGGTAGAGCATGACTATAATCCAAGTACTACTGCAGAGTTATAAAATGCTGAGACAGAGACTCCCAGAAGCTCCTGGGTGTACAGCTAGATGGCTGTATATAGAGGCACATAATGTAAAAGCCTGTCTCAAACTCGGTGGAAATTGAGAACCTACACCTGAGGGTGTCCTTATGGTATGCAATTCACATACCTAATAGGCATACACACATAGACATACTTTCACATGAAGATTTTAAAAAGGATACAAAAGTTTTATTCTGTAATAATAGTGGTACATATTCAACAATAAAAATCAAGTGTTTACAGAAAGGGAAATAGTATGACAAGTACATATGTGGAAAAACCCTTGGCCTGAGGAGAAAGAGGGGAATGACCAAGTGGTAGTAGAACATCAGTACAGCCCAGTGAAATGGGGAAAATGTGAGAAAATGTAAACCTGACAAAAATTTTATTCCAGATACGCATGAACACTGATATGGTGAATGAATATATAATAATGTTTAAAAAACAATATTGTACAGAATATTTAAATCTTCACACACTTGTAGGCCACTCTGGTCCACAGAGCAACAATTGTACCATTATACCTTACACATGAGGTTACTGCAATATTGTGGTTGTGACAGATGGCCTATCCTCAGCAGTCATTGACAAGAGAATAGTGTAAACCATGGTGGAGCTACACCGCAGACTGCGGCACTGCTGGACAGAGGATTTTGAAACAGTGCTCACCCACACAGGGAAAACTGAGATAGAGTTGAATTGTAAAGTAAGTTGTGGCTGTTAATGTGTAACATCATTTTATTATCTCCAATTTAGAAGGAAGTAATAGCAAATGTATTATGTGTAGAATAAAATGTGGATTATGAAAAAGGAATAAGAGAGAAGACACAAAAACATTTTAACATGTTCTACTTCTTAAAGCACAGCGAATTACATTTTTATTGCTTTATCATTTAAAACTGGTACATGTGTTATAATTTTGTGGATTATTTACATACCACATAGGGATTAAAAAATATAGGGCACCTTAAATATAAGGCCATTCTCATTTGAAACATAAAATATCAAAATCAATTGAATATGTTTAACTCAATTAATTGTGTCTAGGATAACAACCAGAAAAATTCATTTTTTGATAATAGGAGTCTATGTGAGCTCTTTCCTTTTGTATATTTTTCTTTAAAATGTGCAGCTAAAACTCAACAACCACATAGTGTAATAGAAGTGATAGTTTGAGGTATGTAAGTATTACAGAGTATCACTCCAAGCTAAATTCACTATTTCTATTTCCACATATGTCTTCTCTGTGAGGCAAGAACATTGACTATGTGCTCGTTTCTAAGTTTTGCAATATGTAATACATTTTAAATGATAGTCATGATCACCAAGAGTCTTTTCCACTCTGAAATTTTGTGTTCTGTGACCAAAATCTCCTCTTTTGCCATTCATTGCCATCTTCCCCCTACCCCCACTTCTGGTTACTGTTTTTCTGTGTGTGACTTCTATTAGTTCAATCTCTATAATACAACAAAGAAGGGAAACGTGATATTTATATTCTTGTGCCGTCTGACTTCAGTTTGAATAATGTTCCTTAGTTTAATTCATATTTCCACAAATGATAGTTTCCCTCTGTTTTGATATTTGTACACCACATGTAAAAAAATCAGACAGATGTTGACAGGCACTGTGTGTGAAATGTATACTATATGTGTGTGGGTACCTGTGACGATCAGCAGAGGGCAACAGTTGTGAGCCTGCTAGTATAGGTGTTGTAAATAGAATTTGCATTCTCTAAAAGAACACTAAGCCATTTCTAAGCACTGAGATATCAGGGTTTTGTTTGTTGTTGTTAAATAAATCTGTCAATTGTTTTGCATAATGATTGTTCAAATTTACATCCACAATGCACAAGAAATTTGTGTCTGCATGTTTCCATCTCTGATTATAGTCATTGTAACAGATATTTTTCATTGTATTTTAATTTGCAACTCCTTGTTGATTAGTGATGCATAGGGTTTTAAATATATTCATAGGCTACTTCTGTGTCTGTCTTAGTCTCAGTCCATTTTCTGTTATTATAACAACATACTACAGTCAGAATGGCAGTCATCAAGAAAACAAATAGCAAGTGCAGGGATGTAGACACAAAGACACCTTCGTACACAACTGGGGGTGATGCATTCATGTCCAACCAGTATGAAAACCACTATGATAGTTTGTCAGCACCCCCCAAAAAACCCCAGAACTATGATATGATCTGTCTCTGAATACTATTCTATGGTCTTATGTGTGATACATTGGGATTTGTAAAAAATAAAAATTTATCATTGTAAGAATGAAGGATGTCATACAACAAAACCAAATTACTTTCTTGTTTAGTGAATAATATAGGGAGTATCTGTCTTGCCTCTGAAGGGATCTACCTGTTGGGATGTGCACTGCCTATGCCTGCCTTTTACCTTCCATCCTTGAGGTAGAAAGAGATCCCAGGTACAATGTCTCTGCTACCCAGCGACTGGGCAGAGGGTGAAAGGTGCCTATGCTCTTTTCATTTTCGATGTTTCATCACTTTCCGAGTGAGTTTCTGGATCACTGCCCAATACTTATGCTTTAATTTAGTTTTATTTTCTGCTTTAAATATAATTTGAGACAGCATAAACATTTACCAACTGAATAGATAAAAAGTCAACATGTTAAGTCAATTAAAATTAATAAATAGCAGAGTTCATTTTAAACACAAAATTTTATAGCTTTGTAAATTATGCTATGAAGAGTCTACAGAGACTCCTTACAGTTTTCGCTATGGTTGTCAGTGTGTTATGGAATAAATTATTTGTATATTGGTGTTAAGAGATTTGCAAACTCTTGGGATGTAGACTAGTAATAAACATTGACATTTATTGAGCTTTTCATTAATTGCTTTAACATTTGTAATAATCTAGTCCTGTTTCAACAGGTGAGGAAACTATGTGTATTCGTACCAAGGCTTAGGTGAATTGAGGCTCCATAATGATGCTGGGCTGACAGCAAAGCTTCTGTGATCAGACACCCAGTGCATGCCACAGGACTTGGCAGTTATTTTATGCCCAGGTGCCTGGACCTTTCCACAGGCCTGTGCACTGGGACTTCCAGAGTATACATACAAAAGAATATTCATTAAGACAATTGGTTGGGACATGGAGCATAGTCTGGAAGCTTTTTATAAAACCGAGAGCATCAACATTCTAATATAAAAGTAGAATGCGGGCTGGGTGTTGTATTGATGGGCCAGCTGTGTGTGTCTGTGCACTCAAATTTGAGAGGCTCTGTAGGATGTGGTAGTGACATATGTGTTAGAAACCACTGCGGCATCTATGTCTTAGTCTTCCAGGTGACCTCTAGCCTTCACTGTGTTGTGTTTTTCCACTAATGTCTAGTCTCTGTCTGATTTCCAGCATTCTATATCTCTTCCATTCAGTCACCTTGTAGCATCACTTTGCTCCTATTCTAATTGTTTTAACTACAATCTTTATTGAGTTACAATTTATATAAAATAAAGTCTCCCCCTTTGAAGTGACCAAGTTAGTGGATCTTGGCAATTGTATCCAATCTTGTAACCATAACTGCAACAAAGAATTCTAAGTATGCTTTTTATGACCTTCAACCCTTCCTCTTCTCCAGCTGATTTGCCTGCAGCTTTTAAACCTTCACCCTTAGTAGAATTTCATGCCAACATAATCCTATAATGTAGATATATTTCATATTGCTTCATGTATCAACATCATACTCCTTGTTTTTAAGGCAGAGTACTAGTCTATAGTAAGACTGGCCAATTATTTTTAGGCTGGGTTGATTTAATTATTTCCAGTTTCTGACTAACGTGAATAAAGATTAGCAGTAAGACTTTTTCTGGAAAGTTATGACCAAATTTTATGCATCCCAGACAGGGCATTGATGTCAGAGCAAGGAAGCAATTCCAGTCAAGTGTGGTTAAAAGCTGTGAGGTTATTGGAATTACTTACAGGAATGGTGGGTAAGAGTTTATTTTCAGGATCATGTGTGCTTCAAAAGTGTCTGTATCACCAAAAACCAAACAAAAACCAAAACCAAACCAACAAAACCAAAAACTCCAAACCATCTTGGATGATAACTTTGAAAATTTAGTTTTGCATGCACAACTTTCTGAGTGCTCTGCTAGTAGCGGAATTTCTTCAGGTTACTCATCTGGATAGAGTTCCTCCTCAGCAACTGCCATTGTTTGTATATCCCTAAGAGATGCCTTTGACTCCTCTAACCCCAAGAGATGCCTTTGACTCCTCTAACCCTAAGAGATGCCTTTGACTCCTCTAAGCCTGAGTGGTTTTCTGAGACTTAGGCATTTTGTTTACTTACAGTCTTAACAATCCCCTCTCCAGAAAGGAACGCTTGAGTTTGTGGACATATCTACAATCGGCTTCTATTAATATGGCTGTGTATTTTATATTGGAATCTGTCTATACTTACCTTGGTTAAACCTTTAGAACTACATTGTTGAGCCACTTCATGAGAGGCCCTGGACTGTTTTCTGACAGCTTATGTTACTCTCAGAATGGAAGAGCTCCCGGCACTCCTCAGCAGCACTCAGAGTTGACAGACAAAAGTTTCAGTCATTCTAGAGGGTGGGTAGTGGCAGCCTATTGTGGATTAAACTCTTGTCTATTTAATAGTTATTAATTTTGGATGTGTCCTTGAGTGCTTAGCTTCCATTTCTATCTCCTTTAAAGTGGTGGATGACATTTTGGGACTATTGTCTTTGTTAATTCACTATGTACTGTGGAAACCGGCTAGATGTATTTTCTCAGGTTTGTCAACTTGATATCTACTTTGATAATTGTTCCTTCAAAGATATCAAAGCTTTAAATAGGTCAGACAAATGTTTCCAAATTTTTTCCTGGGAGTTGGGAAGCCTTCACTTTTCATGTGCTCTGTGACCCTTTAATAACTGCAGGGCATGAGGGGAGAGTGGGTGTCCTTTTGCACCTGTGGCTACATAGCATCAGTTGCTGCAAAAGACTATCTATTAATTACTTCTTTAGGTTCCCTAAAAGTTCATCTAATCAAATTATAACTACTTTCAAATTATTTTCATATGTTTTAAAATGTATATTATATATTCTTACTGTCAACAGAATATACCTTGGTCACAGTTCATCCATTAAATGTTGAAACTAAGGCCTTGAAATTCTCACATTTCTTAGTTTTTGTTTGTTTGCTTAAATTATCTTGTCTATGTAAAACTATCCATAATGCATGACTGTACATGTATAAGGAATATGATTGTTATGATTATAAAACAGTTTTATCGAATCCTTAAAATATTAACTAATGACAATTAAAGTTATGATCAAAATATGCAAAGTAAATTAAGAATAGACTCAGTATTTATTAATATGATAATACATTCTTTAAAAATAACTAATTAAAATTTAACATTTCATTTCTAAGATCATCAAAGAAATAACAAATTCAAAGTAATATAAGGTGTGTAAAGCTCACAGTGAAAACTATAAAAATATAATAAGGGTATTAAATAAGATCAAAATAAATGGATAAAGACACTATAATGAATTTTGAGTACCAAACCCAATTTAAAATTTATTTGCTAATTAATCCTAAATGGTATTGATAACATTGTTTTATTTGTGCTTGTTTTAAAATCATACTTTTATTTCTGTTATTTTTAATAGTTAAGTTCATTATGTGAGTGTGAACTTTCTCCTCAGATTTTTGTTGTTTTGTTTTTCAGGGCAGGGTTTCTCTGTGTAGCCATGGCTGTCTGGGAACTTGCTGTGTATACCATGCTGACCTCAAACTCAGAGATCAGGTTACCTCTGCCTCCCAAGAGTGGGGATTAAAGGCAGGTACTACCATTCCCAGTTCTCTGATTTTTGACAGAGTTCATGTAGAATTGGTGTTGTATTTTCAATGTTAGGTGAAATTTACTGATTAAGACATTTGTGGATATAGTTTTTAGGCATAATTTCTAATTACAGAAATTACCTGATTCAACAGGTAATTCAAAATCCCCATTGCTACTTTTTTAGGTTTATCATTCTGTGATTTACAAGACAAAATTCCTTAAAACCTAAACTGTCAAATTCTTGGGCAACACAGTATGTATGTATGTATGTATTATATCTGTGAGATCTGAAATTGAATATCATCTTACTTCTCTGAATTGGTAATTGATTTTATTTTCTTGAGCAGGCTAGCTGTGGATCTCTTAGTTTCAGAACCAGCACTGCCCCATGCCATGAAAAGATTAGTAGGTCAGTGGAGCCTGCTGTGTTGAAAAAGACCTATTTCTATTTCTTTGGAAATTACAGTTCCATGAACAGTTTAATAAGAAAAAAAGTGGAGATGCCAGTACAGGTTCATTTAAATGTAACATTTATATTTTGTTAAATGCAGGGAGTGAAATAAACAAGGATATTGATAAAGATGAGGGGAATGGAGAAAAGAGGTTGTGTCCTTTGCACAGAAGTCCATTAGAGGCTGTAATAAGTTACCTATAATCTGAGGGCATCAATGAGCCAGTCAGTGGAGAGTTAATTAAGGTTGTTCTAAACAGAGAGAGCATCTTGTGGGAGCTTGTACAGTTAGGATGGTTTTAGAGAAGTCAAGTAAAATGTGGGCAGGGTCAAATGTGGAACGAATCAAGATAGAAGAACTGGGCATTAGTGAGCTGTGGGATGCACAACAAATATTTATGAAACAAGGTATTGAGTTCTACGCTTCTGTCACAAACCATATCTTTAAATATTAAGATACTAAATTCGTTTATTGTGTCTACTCAGCTGTTCACTATAGTGCAAAACATCCATAAGAAACTACCAAGTGAGGCTGTGTGCCCCAAGATACAGAATTGGCTTGGCTTCAACTGTTAAGTTACACTTCCCAAACTCCTGACATGAATCAAGCTCTGTTTGTAATATGGTCTTAGGTTAAAAAAAAATTGCAGAGTAATTAGCTCAGATAGAATTTTGAAGTGTGAGAAGTTATTTTATTACAAAATAAAATTTTCTTTTTTCCTTTTTTCTTCCTTTATATTTACATTTCAAATATTATCCCCCTTTCCACTTTCCCTTCCATAAACCTCTTCCTCCTCTCACTCCCCCTACTTCTATGAGATTGCTCTATCACCTGCCCACCTGATCCTGCCTCAGTGCCCTAGCATGCCCCTACCCTAGGTCATCAAGCCTGCACAGGACCCAGGAGTTCCCCTCCCAGTGATACCCCATAAGGCAATGCTCTGCAACATATTCAGCTAGAGCCATGGGTTCCTCATGTCTACTCTTTGGTTGGTGGTTTAGTCCTTGGGAGCACTGGGGGTTCTGGTTGATTGATATTGTTGTTCTTCCTATAGGGTTACAAAACCATTTGGCTCCTGCAGTCCTTGACCTAACTTCTCCATTTGGTTCCTTGTGTTCAGTCAGATGTTCGGCTGCATACATCCATATCTGTATTGGTCAGATTCTGGCAGAGCCTCTCAGGGGACAGCTATAAAAGGCTCCTGTCAGTAAATGCTTCATGGCATCAGCAATATTATCTGGGTTTGGTGTCAGCAAATGGTATGGATTCCTAGGTGGGGCAGTCTCTGGATGGCTTTTGCTACAGTCTCTGCTCCACTCTTTTTCCCTGCATTTTCTTTTGATAGGAGGAATTCTGGATTAATATTTTTGAGGTGGGTGGGTGGTCCCATCTCTCAACCGAAGGGCATGCCTATCTACTGGATATGGTCTCTACAAATTCTGTTTCCTCTTTGTTGGATATTGCAGCTAATATCCTCACTGTTAGGTACTTGGGAACCTCTTGGGTCCCTAATATCTGGGACTTTCTAGTGGCTACCTCCAGTGTCCCTTCCCCAACTGCTGCACATCTATTTTCAAATTCCTAACCCTCTGTACTTCCCCATTTCCTCACATATGAACTGGTCCCCCCTTTTACCCTCCCCCTCCTCTCTTCCTCATATATCTTCTCTCGCTCTACTTCCTAGGGAGTATTTTCTTCTACCTTCTGAGTAGGATTGTAGCATCCACACTTTGATGTGGTATTCTTTCTTCTTGGGCTTCATATGGTCTGTTAGTTGTATCATGGGAATTCCAAGCTTATTTTTTTGCCAATATCCACTTATCAGTGAGTACATACCATTTGTGTTCTTATGTGACTGGTATACTTCACTCAGGATGATATTTTAAAGTTCCATCAATTTGCCTGTGAATTTCATAGTCATTTTTTTTTAAATAGCTGAATAGTATTCCAATGTGTAAACGCACCATATATTCTATATCCATTACTCTGTTGAGGGACATCTGGGTTCTTTCCAGCTTTTCGATATTATAAATAAGGCAGCTACGAACATAGTAGAGCATGTGTCCTTGTTATATATTGGAACATCTTTTGAGTATATGCCTAGGAATGGTATGTGGTATAGCTGGATCCTCAGGTAGAAGTAATTCCAATTTTCTGAGGAATTGTCAGACTGATTTCCAGAGTGGTTGTACCAGCTTACAATCCTTCTAGCAATGGAGGAGTAGTCCTCTTTCTCCACATTCTTGCCAACATCTGCTGTCTCCTGAGTTTTTGATCTTAGCAATTATGACAAGTATAAGTTGGAGTCTCAGGGTTGTATTGATTTGTATTTACCTGATAACTAAGGAAGTTGAACATTTCTTTAAGTACTTCTCAGTCATTTGTTATTCCTCAGTTGAGAATTCTCTGTTTAGCTCTGTACCCCAATTTTAATAGGGTTGTTTTATTTTCTAGTCTAACTTCTTGAATTCTTGTATATTATGGATGTTAGCCCTCTATCTGATGTAAGGTTGGTAAAGATCTTTTCCAAATCTGTGGGTTGACATTTTGTCCTATTGACAGTGTCCTTTGCCTTAAAGAAGCTTTTCAATTTTCTAAGGTCCCATATTTTGATTCTTCATCTAGAGCCTAAGCCATTGGTGTTCTGTTCAGGAACTTTTCCCTTATGCCCATGTGCTCAAGGCTTTTCCCCACTTTCTTTTCTATTAGTTTCAGTATATCTGGTTTATGTGGAGGTCCTTGATCCACTTAGACTTGAGGTTTGTACAAGGAGATAAAATGGATTGATTTGCATTTTTCTACATGATGACTGCTAGGGGAACCAGCACTATCTGTTGAAAATGCCCATATACACATGGAATCTGAGCAATACTCAATGATAACATGGTCAGGGAAGAAATAAAGAAATAAAGAAACAAATTAATGACTTTTTTAGAATTTAACAAAAATAAAAGCACAACATACCCAAATTTATGGGACACAATGAAAGCAGTGCTAAGAGGAAAACTCATAGCTCTGAGTGCCTCCATAAAGAAATTGAAGAGAGTAAACTAGCAGCTTATCAGCATATCTGAAAGTTCTAGAACAAAAAGAAGCAAATATACCCAAGAGCAAGAAGAGTAGAAGGCAGGAAATAATCAAACTCAGGGCTGAAATCAACCAAGTAGAAACAGAGACAACTATACAAAAAATTGGCAAAACCAGGAGCTGGTTCTTTGAGAAAATCAACAAGATAGATAACCCCTTTGCCCTACTAACCAGAGGGCACAGAGACAGTATTCAAATGAACAAAATCAGAAATGAAAAGGGAGACATAACAATAGAAACTGAAGAATTAAAAAAAAGTTATCAGATCCTACTACAAAAGTCTATACTCAACAAAACTGGAAAATCTATATGAAATGGATGATGTTCTAGACAAATACCAGGTACCAAAGTTAAACCAGGATCAGATAAACCATCTAAATAGTCCCATAACACATAAGGAATTAGAAGCAGTCACTAAAAGTCTCCCAACCAAAAAAAAAAAAAAAAAAAAAAAAAAAAAAAAAAAAAAAAAAAAAAAAAAAAAAAAAAAAACCCAGGACTAGATGCTTTTAGTGCAGAATTCTATCAGAACTTCAAAGAAGACCTAATACCAATACTCTTCAAATCATACTACAAAATAGAAACAGAAGGAACACTACTCAATTCGTTCTACAAAGCTACAATTACTCTTATACCTAAACCACACAAAGACCCAACAAAGAAGGAGAACTTCAGACCAATTTCCCTCATGAATATTGATGTAAAAATACTCAATAAAATTCTTACAAACTGAATCCAAGAACACATCAAAACAGTCATTCATCATGATTAATTAGGCTTCACCCCAGGGATGCAGAGGCAGTTCAATATACAGAAATCCATCAATGTATTCCACTATAAAAGCAAATTCAAAGAAAAAAAACACATGTTCATCTCATTAGATGGTGAAAAAACCTTTGACAAAATGCAACACCTCTCCATGCTAAAAGTATTGGAGAGAACAGGAGTTCATGGGCCATACCTTAATATAATAAAAGCATTATACAGCTAGCCAATAGCCAACATCAAACTAAATGGAGAGAAACTTGGAGCAGGCCCACTAATACCAGGAATATGAGAAGGCTGCCCACTCTCCATCTTTTCAACATAGTACTTGAAGTTCTAACTAGAGCAATTAGGCAACAAAAGGAGATCACAGGGATACAAATTGGAAAGGAAGTAGTCATGATATCACTATATATTTGTGGATGATATGATAGCATACCTAAGTGACCCAAAAAATCCACTAGAGAACTCCTACAACTGATAAACAACTTTAGCAAAGTTGCTGGATACAAAATTAAACAAATCAGTATATTTCCTCTATTCAAAGGATAAATAGGCTGAGAAAGAAATTAGGGAAATGACACCCTTTATAATAGTCTCAAATAATATGAAATATCTTGGTGTGATGCTAACCTAGCAAATAAAAATACAATTTAAAAAAGTATCACTCTACTAGGAAGGAGGCCTGTGATATAAGGTAATGCTGGAATGGCTTGGAGTCTAGGTATTAGGCAGACGAACATCTCTGCATGGAGTATGCATCATACAGAGAGGAAGTATGATGGCCCAAATAGAGACTGATGAGGTAAAGATCTAAGAAACAAACACACTAAAGTATTTTCAATTAACCAAAAGCAGATGCTTAGATTATATAACAAGTCTGCACAAATGTTTAGATGTTAAATGATACTGAGGAGAACAGAAGTGAAAGTGGGTTTCTTGTTGAAATTCCCCAACACTTTATTGCTTTTTTTGTTGCTGTTAATGTTTTCTTTGTTGTTGTTGTTGTTTGTTTTTTTTATTTGTGTGTTTTTCCAAATAAACCTGAACTCCAAGTGCTATGGAGGACCTGTATAGCCTCCACCCACAAACCCAGGCTAAATTTATTTGTTCTCATTTCCCTGGGAATGAAGCTCATCTTCCAGATTGATTTCCATCTGGAAATTTGGCTTCTGTTATTTGCAGGATCAACTGCTCCCTCACCACATTTTTTTTTTTAAATCCAGGAATCATTTCTAGATGTTTCCTAAGGCTGTTTTATCTTTTGACTGTGACTCATAGATTGGGCAACTTTTTTGCAAGGTCTTATTTGTGATTCTGTTGTGTGTTGTGTTGTGTTTCTTTTGTCTCACTAGGATTTTAAACTTTATCAGGATAATCATAGCTCCCTGCAAAATACTTGTCTTAATGTAGAGAACTCTCTAGAGCTGAGTAAACACATTGATTAATTGATACAAATATCAATAACATTGAAATTTCTACATGAGCACAAGCTAATGCGAAAAACCACTTCATATACTTGATGAATGTTTTTGTTAGAATAAATCACTTCATATTGTTATTTAGTATGCATTCATAGAATAATCTACCTTAAAACATTATTATAGTATTCTGAATATTTACAAACATTCATATGTCTTTCACTCCTAAAACTAAGATATTTTCTGTCTTAAGGTAGAAAGAAGTGTCCTAGTAGTCAGTTATGAAACTGTCCTGGAACAGGGCATTAAGCAGAGCTGTGAATGTCAGAAAGTAGGCACAACAGAATCTCAATGAGTTTAAAGTTTAAATAGCTATGCATTCCTACCTTTGTCTCTTTGGGGAGCTGTAACTAAGTGCCATCAAATAAGTGATTTAAAAACCACAGAGATTTATTTCCAACAGTCAATGTAGAGAAGTTGAAATGAAGGCACTGGAGTACTGCTAAGGAGTTGTTTTTTGGTCTTTAGCCAATACACCTCTGCAGTTTCAGATTGTGGAGGGGGGCAGGGCAGCTTCTGAGGTACTTTTTTTTTTTTAATAGCCCTAATTACCTTCTAGAAGCTTCATCTTCTGAAATCCTCACTTTTGGAATGTATTTTCAGTTTATAAAAATTTGAAGAAAGTAAACATTCAAACAACAGCAAAACCCCAATAGAGGTTCATGAGATTCTAAGTTTCTTGGTACCTTTAGGATGGAGTGCATAATAAACAATAGGTTTTTGGGGTGGGGGATGTAAAAATGATGCAATTAAATGAGGCAATTTGCTTTAGTCACAAAACTAAGAGAATGTAGGAAAATTCTGTTAATAAGGTTGAAGTCAATCACTGACCAAATAGAGTTCTGAGCTTGGTCATAATGGAGTACTTCCTCCCTTCACTGACCCTTCACTGGTCTTTTTCTAGGAAGCTCAAAAACCTCTTGAGTTTGTACCTGGTATTCCTGAAATGCTTCCCCATGCTAATGAGGCATTTAACTACTGTAAGCCTTCAACTAATGATCTTGGTCCATCCTGGATATTCTGAGCCCCATGCCCCAAATTATATAAACCTTGAATCATTCCAACTAAAGTTGATATGCTTTCCTGTCCCTGGTCCTGGTATCATGTTTTACTAAATGTACTCACAGGTCTGTTGAAACCCACATCCGTTGTCTCTGCACCGTTAGCCCTCATGGCCATTAATTCCCAGGGACTGAGAGAGTCAAAAGAGAATTACTCCCAGAAATACTATCTAAAAATGCAAGTAAGGTAGATGATGCTTATTAGGTGCTGCTGACTCTATCCTACTTCAAACTAGGAAGAGGTTGTCTTTTATCATTTTAATAAAAGTGTGACTTTAAAATATGTCATGGTCATTTTGTTAGTACAGCTAGCCATTTGGTGATTATTTTATATTTTCAGTCCTTATGCCAACAAGAGCTCTTTTGTCTGGGAAATAAGAGTCAGAGAACAATCACCTCTGAGGCTGTCAGTGCAGTAACTGGAGTGGAGTCACTGACTCCGGCGTCCTCCATGAGCCCAGAGTGTTGGAGACTGGGTATGCTAGTGAACACAAAAGAAAGCATCTAATATGGGCTGTATGCCTTGGCATTAAGAACTCTGAAGAGTAATAGGTATGAAAGTTAACAACTTTGTAGAAATAATTTCTTATACTAAATGCAAGTATCACGTGTCAATAAATGGATAGTTGTCCAATGAGCTGAGGCAAGATTAGAAGTTAGGCTATCTGCCAGAGGAAAGAACTCTGGAAAAATAGATGTGTGGGATTTGCCCCACAGAAGAGGATTGACATGTGAAACTGAGGACCAGGTCACCAGTGATGTGGCATGCCTTAGAATAAAATAAACATGTTATTTAGATATGAGCTTATCAGGGAATAAAGCCATAGCTATTAGCTTAAGCATTTATTCATATATTAGAAATCTCAGTGTCTTTATTTCAGAGAATATAGTGGACATATGGAAAAACATGAGGTTACATGTAGATTCTACTACACAGCTTTGTTCCAGCTTACTTGACTTCATGACTCACGGTGTACCTTTAGAATGAAGCTGGCTCTCCTCCTAATATATTAAATAATCATTCTTTGTAGTAAGGTAATGTTTCCCATTCGACATTGCTTCTTTACTACAGGACCTCTGGTCATTAGTGGCAGTGCAGGATCAAACTCATGTAATAGGGTTCAATGTCCCTTTCTAATCATATCCCTTTAATTTTCTGTGCTGAGGATGATCCCCAAATATTCTCAGGAATTCTTTTCACATGTTCACACTGCAACACACATGTACACATATTCTACACGCTACCATGACAACGCAGATGACAGTGGTTATGTTCTGTAGATTTGCTGTTGGTTTTGACTATTGCTCCTAGAAGAAATGAGGGTGGTGTTTTTGGGGAGCCTCTAAATATAAATTCTCCATTAACCCTTATTCTATGCAAATTTCTATGTAGACATTTTATCTAACTGATATTATTGGATTTAAACATCAAGCTCACAGTCAAGGGTTTTTCTGTAGTTTACACAGAATTTCCTTCACATGTATCTCAAGCTTCTTGGTCTCAGCTACATTGCATCACAGTTAAGCTTTTATATTGAAAATCATTGTATACAGTGAAATTTCCCACAAGCATGAAGATGCGCTAGACTATGAGAAGGACACCTGGTTATAGTATGAGAACTGAGAAGGAAGGCAGAACGTTGGTGTCTCAGCATTAGTTGACATCCCATGCATTGAGCCACCCAAGTTGCTTGCCAGTCTTCATGTGTATACTCATCAAGTGAAAACACATGACATTTACTTGGCATTACAAATATACTTTAATAAGCTGGAGGATTGATATAGAATATACAAGTAACGAGTTTGAAATATATAGAAGCATACAAGACTTAATTTATCTTAAAACATTCTGAACTACTCATTGTAGAAACAGATCAACCACAGTAACATTACTATCTTACCTAGGTTTTAAGTCCTGTCACCTTTTTTTTCAGGTAAATAGATTTATACTTATTAATGAATCTTGTCCTATCCTGGGCCTCAAAGTTTCCTGTAACTTATCTCTGTACAACTTTCTTATTGTGTTGGCTTCATTGAATCTATTTTAAAATGGAAAGGAAATTTCCACCCTAACTTTGACCTTATTCTCATTATCTGCAATGAATATAGTCATCTGAAGACATAGGCTCCCTAATAATGATGAAATATCTGTACCACCGAGACAATAAGCCTGCTGAGTCTTCTTTTGAGTGGATGTTTAGATGCTTGACAGAGGTGTAGAGCCATGGCCACTTTAAATTTCTTGCTCATCTTCCTATTCTATCTCACTGAATAACCAAGGCTGCTTCTGTATCCAGATCTCAAGGTATAGGATAAAAGGTAGCTTCGTGAAGCTGAGGTCTTGCCCTGTAGAGTTGTTCTTACTCTACTCACTCACTCACTCACTCACTCACTCACTCACTCACTCACTTACTTACTTACTTACATTGTTACATTACTCATTTCCAGCTGGAACTTTGTAAATTTCTCAGGTGTTTCCTTACTGGGTAAGTTCATGTACAGTTATGATCATGTGAGCGTTACCTGTGTCAAATGTCTATAATGACTTCCAAACTTCTTCCTTTCTCTTTCATCCCATATCTTGGATCTTGCATGATTTCCTACACAGAGTCCAATCAGTCTGAGGGGGATGAGATATCAGACATCT
>NW_022196896.1:18173878-18212098 GCF_008632895.1 Mastomys coucha
TTTTAAAAAAAAGGCAGCTTGCTCCTTAGAGCAATAGGGATTTTACTGCTTCTCAGGCAGTGGAATCAGTCTCATGCCTTTAAATCCCTCCAATATATATTACATACTAGGGTTTGTTTCTTTGAACTTCAGGAAAACGTATAATTTTTATTTATTTAAGCCACAATTGAACTTGCTAATTACTTTCTCATCGGCCACAGTTGATATTTGTAAGTAACTTGACTTGAGATGAAAGTAACTATTGTAATTGCTTACAAGTAGTAGGGAGAAGGTAGAAAATCCTTCAGTAATGCTCTTCAAAGTATCATTCCTTATAGGGCAGAACCACCAACATAATAACTTTGTGTATCCCACATGTATATTTATAATCTTGCTGTGAAATGTGGCATTTCTAATACAAAATTTCTGATCTTGAATATGAGTTTTTACCAACAGTTTGTTTTCAATATGCTTTCTAAGAAAAGGGCATGCTTATTATTGATTAAATCTTTAAATTTTTACTTTTTTTTACTTCTTACAATAGTGATTTGGTTGAATAATGTACAGTCTCTGGATTTAGACGTCCAGGATTAAAGTGAGACTTTAAACTAAAAGCCAAGTTTTACCTTCTACTCTAGCTCTTTGCTCTTTCTCAAAAATGTTCCAGATACAAGCGACATTTATTCTTAGCAAGTCGAAAACTCCTCCTCTCAGATGTCTTCATCCCAAGTCCTGTATGCCTTTGTTTGAGTGTCATCTGAGGCCCATTTGGTCAGCCAGTTTAATCTTGGAAGCTGTTCTATCAACTCTGCTTCCCCCCCCTCTCTGGATTTGAGGAAACTTAAGGGGAAAGAAGGAAGGGGTGCTTCAGGAGATGGAATGCACAAGTGTGTGGAGGGAGATCTGTTCCTGATACACCACCTGAAAGGTCAGACTCAGATGATAGCCAGCTCCTAGAGCAGGGGAAGAACAAGGAATGAATCTACTAGGAAATGGGACAGAACTGGTAAACAATGTAAGAACTAGACTTTATATTTTACACACACACACACACACACACACACACACACACACACACATGCGCACACACACACGTACTTGTGCATACATACTTGTGTGTACATGTATATTTTCCTATAACTATTAATGAAAAGTAGACCTGCTTACATGTTTTTTTTCTGTAGATAATAAAGTCACAATTTATTCATGTCTTATAAGTTTACATGTATTCTTTTGAGGCAGTATCTCATTTTTTAGTCTTCAGGTTTCTAATCCCCATCCTTTTATTACTGGGATTACAGGAATACACCTGGCTTAATATACGTTGTCTTACTTGTTGTTAACTCTTTTAGCAAAGATTTTTATCCCAATTAATTCTTCTTGTTTGAAGTTACTCTCTTATGAACTCACGTAAGTTACTCTTCCCATCACAAAACACAAGTATCTGAGTGATTGCTTTACCAAATGTAATTGAAAGCTCAACACTGAAATCTCATCACATACTTTCCCCAAGAGCTAGTTCACAGGACAGATGTGCTACCTAGTAGTTCTCTCTGGCAAGAATGAAATCCCATATGCCACATGAAGGGTGAGAAGAACCCTAAAAGTAAGACCATACCACTTTTAATTTGAACAATATGATATATTATCTTCCTTGGCTTTTGAGGAAGTTTGCTCTTTGTAATTCATACCACCCTCAAGACTAAGTCTTCAAATTCAAAACATTCAGTGATGACCTTTAATATTTTAAAATAAAACAGAAGTTCTTTTTCTAATGGGTGGTGATAAAATAAAATAATCTGATACATTTGGACAAGAATCACAAAAATTGTCTCAGACAATCCAAGACAATGCACATGTTGAAATACACTAGTTATAAATTACTGCATGTATCGGTCAAATACTTGTTGAAATATTTTAAAAGATTACACCTTAAACTATTAAATTATTAAAAAAGGAAGTTCTAAGTCACTAAAGCTATGTTTCATGATAATAAATAAAGTTCTAAATAATTGCTTTGACAATGTTTCTCTGAGTTAACATACAGCAGGAACCCTGTGTTATAATATATGTATTGTTATTACTAACATCAAGTTAGTTCCACATGTTATATCCTTTTTGATGTTTTTATTTATGGTTGCCTCCTTATTGAGGAACACATAGCTGCTCTTCCATCCTGGGTATTGAGTAGCACCAACATGTCAAAGAACATTTGCACTGCAGATGCTAAATAGGCATGGAAAATTCTCTTTGAGGCTGTTCAGTGGGGAAAAGAAACTGAACTCAACTTCACTGAAGCAAAATGTAGAAAGGTTTATAAGCATGAAGATGAGTTAGTGCAACAGTGTTGGAGTCCATTAGGGTGCTGTGTGATTAGGCCTTCTGTGTGTGTTCACTGGTGCTTGGATATGGGGCTTTATCTTCCTTGACAAACACAATTCAAAGGGTTCTTCTCAGGTGTTTGTATGAAAAAGACATTACTGTAAAACTGGAATGAGACTGAGAAGAAAAGGCCAAAAGTTCAGGGGCCAGAGTACAGGAGGAAGCCTACCCAGTTTAACCTGGCAGATAGGAATCTTGTCAGATGATCTCACAGTGAGCATCTTAATTAAGAGTTAAGATTCAGATTCAAGGCAAGCCTATAAAGGTATTCTGTGGGTCTCTTTTCCCTCAGTTGCATCTGGACAATTCACACGTTTCGTACAAGCATACTGGCTACTCTTGCTGGACACTTCCCTCTCACCCCTGTCTTCCTTCCCTTTTCCTCACAAATCTTCCTCATATTTTTGTAATTGTTTGTGACCCTTTGAGTTTAACCAGGGTCTTTTATGTAACCATGGTTTTGGAACGGTCTGTTATGGACCTCGTGTACTGTGCAGTGGGTATGTAACTAAAGAGAGTTGCTGGTGATCTCCCAGAATGGATCAAAAGCCAATGGTACAGTGGGAAAGAAGAGCGCTCTGGGAACCTCTCCTCCTTCCTTAACAGTTTGTTGATAGGGCTGGTTTTGTGTTGCACCAATGAAGGTGACTACACTTGTTAGTATTTAATGATTGCAAAGGTTGACATTTCACTGCATTTTACCATATTGCCTTACACTGACCTATCTTCTAGTCCTATTTCTCCATCATTCTTGAGTCTTAGATTGGCGATGTAAATGACTTTGAGGGATAGACCCACAACTATTGCTTATTCTCTTAATCCAGGGTCATCATGAGTTTCTGAATTGCTTAGTGATACTGATGGAGGAAGTTCAGTATACTTTTGATTTGTATTTCATAGGCTATAATTTTTTTCATTTTCTATGAAGCATAGGTTATGAAGCAAATGATATCATAAACATATAAACATAGGATAATAATTTTTTATTTACCTAGTGGCCATTTCATCTTTTGAAATAGATTTGTTCATTGCTTTAGCCCAGTTATGATTTGGATTTTTCACTTTTATGTTTTTTTATAGCTCTCATTCTTTGCCTGTTTCAGATATTAATCTCCACTCCTTAGTAGAGTTGACAAAGATTTTCTCTTATTCTTTGGACTCCTCAACCCTTTTTATTGTTTCTCTTCCTGTGAAGAAGATTTTTTGATTTCTTTAAACTCTTGTGATTAATTCCTAAGCTATTCAATTCCTTCAGAGAAAGCCTTTGGCTCCGTCTACATTGTTAAAGATTTTTCCTAGAAATTGTCAAGTAGTTTTTGAGTTTTGTGTCTGATGTTAAGTCCTTTGATCTGTTTTGCATTGATTTTTGTACACAGTGAAATATATGAATCTACTTTCATTTTTCAACTTGTGGACTTTCAATTTTCCCTAGATTAATTTAACTTTTTTTAAAAATAGTTTTCTTATATATGTATGTGCATATATATGAATGTTTATATTTGTGTAGGTAGACCTGTGTATATATGTGGGTGTGTAGACCTAAGGCTGATACTGAATTCTTCCTTATTTTTCTTTTTGAGGAACTGAGACAGGATCACAGTTGAACACAGAACATGCACATATGACTTGCTCTGGGATGCTCTCTCTCTTCATTTTCAAACTTCTAGAATTACAGATAGGACACCATGCCCACCTGGCATTTACCTGGGTTCTAAGGATCCAAACTCTGGTCCTCACCTGCTCATGCTTGCACTGAAAGTCATTTCTAAACAGAACAATCTTCCCACCCACATCTCAGCATATTTGTTGAATAAATTGTCTTATATTCAATATATGCTTTGCTTACCTTTATCAAAAATTTGTAGCTGTGAGGAATTATTTTGGGGTTCTGTTTTTCATTCTATGTGCCTATGTCTACTTTTTGTTCCAGTATTTGCTGTTTTCCTACAACCATCCTATAATATAACTAGCAATTGGGTATTGCTGTATCTCCAACTTTGATATTTTTACTTAAGATTAGCTTGGGAAGTTTTGGTGTTTTCTACATTTGTGAAGAGATTAATTGAGATTTTAATATGTTTTAAAATCTTTAAAGTTTTTTTAGTAGTATAGATAATTTAGGGAAATAAATTATACAAACCTATGAGCATTGGAAGTCTTTACATTTCTTAATATTTTCTTTCCTCAGAAATCTAACATTTTCACTATAGAAATCTTTCAGCTCTTTAGATTAAAGCAAACTGAGATAATAACCTTATGTTGAATTTGATCCCAAGAAAAACAGAAAAAAATTTCTTTAAAACCCCAGAGACTCTTGTTTTGTAATGTCTTTAAGTAGCATATACTTTTGCGTCATTTGATATAATTTTCCATTGGTTTATCATTTACTTTGATTATAAAATATCTGTGAGTTTTCAGTGAGGATGGCCTTTGCTTTTCGAAAGGATGCCCTGACATTTTTATCCAAGTTTTACATTTGTTTCTTTTCTATCTTAGTTTCGATTCATCTCTTAGTCAGTGAAATTTGGCTTCTTGATATACTTTAGAGTATTTAAAAATATTTTATTAACAAAAATATATACTTTAGATAGTTGGCTACTTAGTTTTTGTCAACTTGATAGAAATTATAATCATCTGGGAAGAGGGACCCTCAGTGGAGGAATTGCCTCCACGAGATTTGCCTGTCAGCAATTCTGTTAGACAAATTTCTTAATTAATGCTTGCTGTGGGAGGGCATGCCATTCTGGGCAGTGTCATACTTGGACAGACGGTCCTGGGTGTATAAAACAGCAAGCTGAGCAAGCCATGGAAAGCAGCCCTGTAAGCAGCATTGATCGGTGGCTCTGATTCACCTCTCTGTCTTGAGTTCCTGATATGGACTCCCTAGATGATGGAGGGCCACTTGCAGCTGAAAAAAAAATCCTTTTTTGGCCCCAGGTGTGTGTGTGCTTGTTTGTGTTTTGCTTGGTTAGTTTTTTATCATCATCACCCTCATCCTCATCAAAAACAACAGAACAAACTCAAGACAAAAATAACATATTCTGTGTTTAAAATAATGTTCAAGTATTCCTCTTGAGATGGTTGTGATCATTTTGAATTTACTATTTCAATTCCAAATATCTAGGCAAAATGTTAACTTGTTTATTTGATGATTTATTGGACATTGTTTCCACAATCATTAAATGTTTGTAAGATCATAATCATGCCTGGATATTTTTGCAAAAGATTATATCTGATATATTAAGATCATGGAGTTTGTTCTTTACAGATGATTTCTATGAGGTGAGGTTTCTTGTCCATACTGTAAATCTCTAGGGCTACTGTAAATCAGGGCTGATGTAATAGATGCTGGGAGGATCTATATGAACTCAGGTTCTCTAGTTACCAATGGTGAGCATCAGGGTGCTGGCATTTCCCCTGTGATTACACAGAAATTCCTTTCTTTGTTTATAAGCTTTGCATATTCCTGTCTTCAAAGTTCTTCATTAGAATTTATTCAGGCAATGTCAGCTTTCAGACACGTTGGGAGTTTTTTAAAAGTAGATTGAATACTCAGAGTTGACACATCAAATGCATCCCTGCATCTAAATGCTTGCTGAGAGAAATATTTTGCTTCAGCTAAATGTCTGGGAAGAAAAACAGAAAGCACCAGGGAGTAAGCTGTATGCATGAACGGCAGTCCCACAGGCAGCAACATCGAGTTAATGTTAGTTGATGGTACGTGCGCGTGTTATGAAGGGATGGGCTTGTGCCAAATAGTTCCACAAGCTTATTTGAGGAATGCTGTTTCTCCTCCTCCTCCTCCTCCTCCTCCTCTCCCTCCTCCTCCTCCTCCTCCTTCTTCTTCTTGTTCTTCTTTAAACAAACAACTTTTATTCATCTTCCTTAGAAGCAAAATGTCCATTTACATTACCCAAAGTGATTTAATCAGATGCAAACTAGAGCTTTCTGTTACTGTTGTTTACGGTTTGAATCAATCTGAATTTGTACTTAAGGCGAGCGCTGTCTGCCTCCTAACTGCGGCACTTAATCTGTTTGATATGATAGAGCCATGTGTCAGTTAGATTTTTTTTTCTATTTTTCCACTTGAGTTACCTGTTTGTAATTTCTTCTTCCTTTTGAACATTATATGACTAGATACACAGTCCTTCATTTTTCCCAGAAAGTATAAAATTGATCCTCGATTTACTGGGCTCTATAAAAATATCATCCTCTATACTACAAGAGAACTTAAGTGATCATAAAACAATTTGTGCCATGAAAATCCCCCTTTGTTTTTTGAGGGAGGGTGGGGTACCTGGTCTCATGGAGCCCAGTCAGGCCTCAAACGTCCTATGTATAACCTTCAGGATGACTTTGGCTTCCAGTCTGCTTGCTTCTACCTCCTAAGTGCTGGAATTAGAGCATGCAGTATCCCAGCTGGGTTTAAATGTCAGTGGGGACCGAATGGAGGGCTCCCTGTAGCTATGTATTCAGTGTACCAATCTAACTACAGTCTTATTCTTGTCTTTTGTTCTTTTTCTCCCACCGAATTTAATTCCACATGTATTTCACAAATACACAGAATTGTCAGTGTTATGCATTCCACCATTTGTCTACATTCACCTATAAATTAATCTTTCTGGTACGTTCTATATCTTCCTGTATTTGTGTGTTATAAAATAGGATCAGCTTTCTTTAGGAAAGAACACTTGTTAGTTCTTCTGGATAATGTACTTCTAGTGAAAAGTTTTCTTTCTTTTAATGTTTTTTTTTCCCTCTGTGTTAAGAGAATTCTAAGTTGGAATACTTTAAGGATGCAAGCGTTGTCTTTCTCCCAGTATTTAGATAGAGATGTTCTGACCAGGCTTTCTCTACCCCTCTTGCTCTCTTCCTTTCTCTCCTCTTCCATAACAATTATTTAGCTACATTAAAGATGCCACTCTACTATCTCAGGTAAGTGTTAGCTGTGACAGCCATTTCCTTTTCTTTATATTTCAAATAACATTATCTATTGGTTTTTCTTTTTAAAAGGAATATCTTTTAACTTTGGAAGATGTCATTTTTCACCTACACATATTTTTAATTTTTGGATTTTTTCCTTTTAATGTATCTATTATTTAATTTCATGTTATTTCAAATTGACAAAATTCAATGAAATTGTAGCTTTTCTCCTTTATAAATTTTAATAAAAGAAATACATGATCTTCGCAGGTATTGCTTTGTACTCTCCCCATCCCCCACCCCAACATCACTCCAGTTTTGGACCTATAATAAATAGCCTCTTTGCTTCTGATACTCATTTCTTTTTATTTTGTTTTATTTTTGAGGTTTCACATAATTACAATACCTCTCCCATTCCTCCCTCCACACCCTCACATATATCCCTCCTCACTCTCCTTCAAATTCAGGACCACTTGTTTCAATAATTGGTATTACTACTTTGTTTTTTTTCTTCCTGTTCACACCAGCAAGCTTCATTCTTATACTACTCTACGTCGTACTTCTCAAGATATGCGTGTCTAATTTGTTTACAAATCTACTGGTTTTTCCACTTTTCTGCTACAAAATTTTCCTTGCTAGAATTCACTTCAATTCTCCTAGATTCCATTTCTATAATAAAGTGCATCATGTGGTTACAAATTGGATTGAATACTTAAAACACATTCCTTTGAAACTAATGTCAGAAATCCTCACTGGCTAGAATTCTAACACATTTCTAATACCTGTTTTTTCCTTTTGGTCTCTCATTTTTTGATCATTTCATTCTTTCTCTTGGCAGCACTAGTCATGCATCTTCCTCCCGTGAGGATGTGATTCCTTTCTAGAAGAGCAAATAAAACAGGTCACTTTGTTGTGGTGATTATTGAATTCATGGCTGGGGGGGATTTAATTAATCTCATTTATTTCTAAAATGCAGCTTCACCGAGGTTTTTTGAAGCTTACAATAGCCTTTTTTTTTCTTTTCAGGTCCCTGACTTCAATATTTAATCCTCCAATACTGAGGTAGCAGAAAGATCTGCTTAGATTTTATGGTTGTTGGTTTCTTTTGCTCCTTCCTTCCTTTCCTGGCTTCTGGCTCTGTGCGTCATCAGATACCTGGAGGGGAGACTCAGCTAACTGCTCTCACCTTATTCCGTGTTAGTCCCTGCAACTCTTTATGCCTTGCCTGCTTTGGGTGTCACTGTTACAGGAAACACTCTGTTGTACTATTATTTTTTAGATTGTTGTTTAAAATTCACTTCTTTTTATTCTTGGTTGGTGGATAGAGTTTCTGTGAAATACAAAGTTAATTTATTGAGCAAAGGTGCTTTTAAAAATTTCATTTAATATCTCCTCAGTAAAGAAAACAAACAAACAAACAAAAAACCAACAAACAAAATCCAAAAACCAAAAACAACAACAAAACCTTTGCTTCCACTATGCACACTGTAATAGGAAGCTGTTGTCCAATATAAGTGGTGGTAATTGGTTTTAGGAATGCTTGTAACTTTGTTAGTTCTTGCTGTTGAACTCTGTGGTATGCATAGTTTATGAAGCACTCTCTATCCATTCTGAAGACTTTGTAAAGGCTGATTCAGTGAGTTTCTTCATTTGGGAATACTTTGCCATGAGTCCCATTTCCTGTTATATTCCAGTTGTGCTATACAGATGTGAGACGTGACCACTGATAATAAATGCGAATTCAGAGTCACAATTCTTAATTTGAATTGCAGAGTTTTAAAAGTTTTAAAAAGCTCTTTATTTTGATATGTTTGTTTCCAGCGTTCTTGGAGTTCTGTTTTTCTGTCAAGGGCTACAGTTTAAGTTCAGCGACTTACACCAGTGATTCTTGGAAACTATTTTGTTCCTTTGGCAGTGCTTAGAAACATCTGTAGTCATCTCCCGGGTAAAGTTCTTGGTGGTTTCTGTAAGTCACAGGGCAGATGCTGAGTGGTACCCTGAGGTGCATAAGGTACTGACTCTAGCAACAATAAAGGCTGTGTGAACTTAAGGAGTGTCAGGATTCAGAACGTCTGATTTAAACATGAAGTTAATTAAAACTAAGATTTAAAAGAATACATATTCTAACATAAACTGATACTTAAAGTCAGTCTTATGAATTTTTAATTTTTACCAGGTATATTTATTTAAATGAGAATAGACATTGATGTATGTGAAACAATTAACAAATACATGCTCATTCTTAAATAAATGGGTATCAGTATTTTTATGGAAAAAATTAATAGCAAAGAGAAAACCTCAGGGCTCAGGAAGTAATGCAAAAGGAGGCAGAAAGAGTGCATGAACCAGAGGACATGGGTGACACCAAGGAAAGAGTGTCTTCCAGACAGAGCAGGACTTGTAAACACAGCAGCACATGAAAACTTGCGCTTGAATGCATGGGAGCTGTGCAAATCCAAGCCAGATTAGGGTCTCAGTGTTGAGAGCAGGAAGGAAGTTAGGGAAGCTTCCCTAACCTTGAAGCTCTCTATTGCTGAAGCTGGCTTGAAAAGGAAAAATTAGTGTGCTTCAATGGAGTCTCCCTGAGTGTATAAGCCACCCTTAAGACTGCATACCCATCAGGAGATGACCAACACAAACAGATTCAATGATGTTCTTGTAAATTATCTTGTTCTCATATTGCTTTTGTAGTGGGGGGTATTTTTTTTAAATCTTTCTAATCTTTTGCTTATATATTCTCATTTTGTATTTCTTTGGCTTTTGCTTGTGTATGTAGTCTCTCTGTGTGAGTTTCTTGTGCTTTTTCTTTATTTTTTGAAATTCTTTTTTGTTTTTATTTGGCTGCTTGTTTTTTCAAAAGAGAAAGAAGGCATAATGATGTATCAACGTGGGAAAAATTCAAGAGAAAAATAGGGAAAGGGAAACTATGATTAGAATATATTGTATGGATTTTCAATCAAAAATTACTCATAGGTAACCTTTTCCATTGGAACCAGATAACCAGATAATTAAACTTTTTCCCATTTAGTGATGTCATTTCCCCATTTAGTGAGAAAGAGAAAACAAAATAACACATGGGAATGGAGTTCTATGATATGTAGAATATCTCTGACTTCCTAAAATTCACAGAATGATTCCATGAATAATCATGAAAACCCAATCAGCATCACAAAAAGTTACTAGTATTAAAAAGTGTGACAGCCCAAAGGAGCTAGATGTGGATTTCAAGTGGTCTTTCATGAATTAAAACCTTGCACATATCATAGGAAACAAAAGAACTATGCCTGTCAGTTGTATGACTTGCTTTGACTTACAGACTGATTGAAATGCTTTGTTACAGTTTGGGATATAAGTTGTTAAAAGCTGTGAACAATAAAGGTTATATTTTCTTGTTAGAGAGAAGAGGTGCAATTGATGTACATGAGATCAAGTAAGGCAAATACGCTGAGAAAAGTATTTCATCTCAGGTTACACTGGGGAGGAACCTCCTGTAAGGGAGAGGAGAGAGGAAGACTAGAAATCAGGAGCATCAGCTTGCTTTCCAGGTAACCTCAGTTCCACCTTGGTTCTGTTGGTGTTACACTCAAGCTTCCTGGGACACGCTTGCTGCTCTTGTTTGAATGTGAACTGTCCCCTTACAAAGCGGTTCTCAGCTGGTGGCACTGTTTTGGGAAGTTGGTGAACCAACTGAGAACCAAGTGCTCAAACATAGGAGCTTGGAAAAAGACATTTCAGATTCAAACATGAACTGCAAATGTGTCCCAGGAAAAGTGAACACAATACCAAGTTAATCTTTTTTTTTCTTAAGATGTATAGATTCATATTCTGTTTATGTGTATTTGTGTGTACTGGGAGTTTACATGTATACAGTGCCTGGGAGGCCAGAAAGGGTGGTAAATTTCATGTAACCAGACTTAAAAGTGGTTGGGGACCACTAATGTGGATATAAAGAACTGAACCTAAGCCCTCTGCAAGAACAGTAAGAGTTCTTTATGGCTTTGTCATCTTACCTGTCTTTTAAGTTAATTATTGATAAATATGAACTGGTAAAATATGGTAGAAACATTTAAATACTTTATGAGAAAGAGATACTTTACAATTTGCTGAAAACTTGCACTTGCTTGCTTAAGTCATAAAATTAGCTATATAAATTTTAAAATACAAAGGAAAGAGGCAGTTGTTTTGGAAAGAGCATAGTGTTTCAGGTCCAGGAATTGAAATCTTATTAATATTGGGTTTTTTTTTTTTGAGACAAAGTTTCTTTGTGTAGCTCTGGTTGTCTTGGAACTTTTTAGACCAGGTTGGTTTTGAACCCAGATCTTTGCTTGCTTCTGATTGGGATTGAAGTGTTGGGATTAAAGGCATGTACCACCATGCTTGGCTGTTTTAAAATAGTTTTAGAATGAAAGCTGTCAGTAACTATTCTCAGGGATATCAGTATGCAAATCCTGTAAGAGGAAGCAGACCCCAGTGCTATGAGAGGCACTTTCAAAATGGAAAATAAACTGTGAATTCCATTCCTTTGGAACAAACTAGAGACCTTTTTTCAAATGATGTTTTCACTACCAGACTGAGTATTATACTTCTGTGTGTAACTTTATTGAATCTAGTATATGAGTGATTTTAATGAAAAAAAAAATAAAAGAAGAGAAACATGGACACATGCACACTCACTCAAATATATACATATGAGTACACACATACACAAACAAGCATATATACATATGAACATACACACATTGCATTTTCCTTTAGACAGCTTTAATAGTACTTAAATTTACAAAACAGTAATCTAGTCATGTATTTTTTCAGTCGATTTTTAGTGTAACTATCTTCTCCCTGTAGCCATAAATGCCAATCAAGCTTAATGATGTGGAGTTGAATTCTTAATAACTTTCTTAAATGAGGGACTATAGTAATATGGCTGGATGTCTTCCTTGGTTGGCAAGAAAACCTATGGTTTTTCATTTGAAATGTTTTCTACAATGACCAAACTATCTCCGAAATTAATTGCTTGGTCATTAATTGAAATTGATATCATACAGTTTAGTTTTGTATATTTTCTTTGTGCTAAAGGATAAGATACTTCTAACATTTGAATGAGAACCGCCCTTAAGTTACAGTATCAGACATAAGTAAGAATATTTTCTGGAGAACCAGTAGATATTTCCTTGTTTGTGGTTTTCACCACAATGACAAGAACCATTTTACCACTTTTAACTTTATGTGTTTATCATTAAACAACAGTGAGGAAAAATATTACAATTTGGATGCCTGGTGGCAGATTAAGACTTTTTTTTTAAAGGGGATCATTACATAACATATGAGTGAATAAAAAAATAAAACAGAAAAGATCCTGATTGGTCCTGGATATGGTGGAGGAGAAAGTTTATTGTAGATAAAAGGGAGAGCATAACCAGAGGGAGACACATCATGGAAAGTCCAGAGTGAATATGGCCAGACTGAGCAAGGCCATGTGAGAAGAGAGGGGAGGGAGAGGGGAAGACCCAGGAAAAGAGGCAGGAAAGTAAAGCATAGATGAAAGACCAGGTAACATAGCTGGCTGGATTATGTAGGGAAGAGCAGCAGGGAAATGGGTGAGGGCAGCACAGGCTCTGAGCTGGAGAACTTCAGGTTAAGAGTATGTCAGTCATACCCTGAAACAGGTATGGATTGAGGGATTATTAGAGAACCTGACAGTCAAGTCCACTTTGATATGTTGATGGACATATCAGTTAACCATTTTTCCTGGCTTTGAGACAAAACAATGAGAAGTTCAGAAATTTAAACAAAACCTTTAGAAAATTAAAAACAAAACAAAACCCTAAACCATTAACAAAAACAAAACAAAACAAGAACAACAACAACAACAACAAAAACCCCTTTACTTTGTGTATTGAAAATGAGAAACAAGAAAGACTTGTTTTTGTCCATTGGTGGGGATGTTGTTGTATGGAATGAAACATGACAGAGAAGAGACAACAGATTAGTAAGGCAAATATGGAGGGAAGGGTCAGAAATCATCATCCCAAATAATTAGTTATTTTGTTGATAGTATCTTCTTAAATTCTTCAATAGAAGAAACTTTGCTCTTGTCATTGTTAAGATAGCTCAGACTATGCAGCTCTGGCTGGTTTAGAACTTGCTATGTAGACCAGGCTGGCTTGAACTCTTAACTGCTTCAGCCTTTCAGTGCAGGGATCAAAGGCCTGTGCCACTATGTCTAGCTAACTTTAATTTTACGTAGACTCATAAATGTGTAATTTGTATTTTAGTTCAATTTTTATTTAATAGCAAATACATTTGAAGTTTGAAAAAACAGATGCTTAAAACACATTTTTATAAAGATTTTTGTCAATCACATGCAAATCAAAAGATCTACAAACTCTGATCTATGAGAGGAGCAGGTTCTGTCTTTACAGTAATTGCTTTCCTGCAGTGAATGGGATTAGAGTGGCTACAGGGAAGACTCTTCCTTCTTTTGTCTTTTTTTCTACTTCATCTTTACCATACTTCTCCTTTCCATCTTTCTCCTTCCCTTGTCTTTTCCTTTTTCCCTTGTCATCATAAAGTCATTTTGTTAAAAAAGCAAAATTTGAGGGAAAACTATTTCTGATCTTTATGTTGGCAAATAAAACCTATTCTAAATTCTGCCTATGTACAGAATATGGCTTTAAATTTTAAAGTGAAATATAGCAACTATTGTTGGCATTTTTGTCTAGGTTCCTCTCCACAATTACCTGGTAACAGCCAGGTATGCCTGACTCACTATAAAAGGGAGTGGTTGCCTACTCCTTATCCTCTTACTCTCTTGTTCTAGCTCTGTCCTCTTTTTTCTGCTCCTCCTCTCTCCCATTCTCCTCCCCATTCTCTCTCCACAGTGCTCATGGCTGGTCTCTACTTCCCTCCTGCTCTCTCTCTCTCTCTCTCTCTCTCTCTCTCTCTCTCTCTCTCTCTCTCTCTCTCTCTCCTCTCCACCTTTCTCTCAACTCCCCTTCCCATGCCTGGAATAAACTCTATTCTATACTATTCCATCATATGGCTGGTCCCTCAGAGGAAAGGGATGACTCAGCATAGGCCCACAGAGACATCTCTTTTCCCAACCTGACTGCACCTCCATCAAACATATTCCGTTTCTCCTTATCTTTTTATAAAACATAACACCTATGGAACCATTTTGTGATTTCATGGGTTCAACTGGTTTTGATTTAGTAACAATATTAAAAATCCCAAGGATAACCTGAGAGTATTTTATATTGGTTCAATATGCATAGATATGGAACATATATATATATATATGTGTGTGTAAATATATATATATGTATAATGTGTGTGTGTGTATGTGTATAGGAGACCTCTGTGGGGGTGCTTAATTTTTCTCAGAGTCAGATTGATAAATAAAATACCTTCATATGTAAAGCATGTGATGTTTTGATATACATGGAAACTTCTTTGATTGACACAATAAACCAGAAATCACATACCCATAATGTAAAATCCAAGTAAACAGGGACATCTCAGAAAAAACACTGGGAGGCCAGGAATTTCTTTAATAAGATTAGCTCAGGAACTTTAGGAAGGTAGCAGAACTTTCCAGAAGGGAAAGGCTAATTAACATTCCTCAGAACATAGGGTGAGAAACTATTTGTAGGTGGGGGCATATTCCACAGGGTGGCCCTTTGCCCACCTTCAGACTAGGGAAGTCTAAAGACCAATCAGTTTAAAAAGACACACTGTTCTACCAATTACATTGTGTCTAATGGCTGCTGCCTTGAAAATTATATAAAAACTCACTGAGCAAGCTATGTGGGGTCGCCTCCTTTCCTAAGGGACAGGGACAGCCTAAGTGCACCAAAATAAAAATCCTCATGTTCTTTGCATCGTTCAGGCTCTATGTGATTCACTCAGGGGGTCTCCGGTAAGCTAAGGATCATCAGGGTCTTACAATAGCCTCCCTAACATTTCTTCCATGATAAAAATATTTGAGATGTACTTGTTTTGCAAATTTCAAATGTGTAGCACTAAAATTTGTTTCCAGGCTATAAATTAGGTCTCATGAACTTATTCATAACTGAATCTGTAAACTTTGACCAATATCTCTTCTACCTAGGCAGCCTCTGGCAAGCACTATTCTGCTGTACAAAAATAAATTTGACATTTATTTTTAGGTTTCATAAGTGATTAAAATCATGCAGTATTTATCTTTCTGTATCTGACATGTGTCACTGAAAGTATCCTCTAGGCTTCATGTTGTAATAAATGTAGGAATTTAAATTTTTTAAGACTAAATATTTCATTTGTATTTATAGGGTCTTATGCATTCATGTCTAGAGTATATTTTTCTGTCAAATAAGGATTTCCTATCTTTGCATGGTGGTTTTGCTGGATCAAATGATGATTATATTTCTAATTTTTTGAGCAAATTCCTTAATGTTTCCATAATGGCTGTATTAACTTTACACTTCTACCAGCCCTTTAAAACCTTTCTTCTTCTCTACATTTTCATCACCACTTGTTAATTTTTTAATTTTTAAAAGTATCCATGCTAACCTTGAGAAGATACTTTATTGTAGTTTGATTGACTTTAAAAAACACTTGTAGATATGTACTGATTTAAAACTTTAGCAAAATCTATGATATTTTGTGGAGGTTTGAATAATGGCCTCTAATTGAATTAAGCTCACATGTGTATACAATTAGTCCTCAGTTGATGGAATTGTTTACAAGAGATTGGGAGGTGTGGCCTTGTAGAATAGGTATGTAAAGGGGCAGGATTTAAGGTACCAAAAAACTCACATCATTCCTAGTGTGCCTGCCTTATCTCCTGTGTATTCTGCTTTGCCCTTATGGGACTGTTAGCATCAGGGACTCCTGTGGAGTCCCATGGGTGGGTCTAACAGACCTGTTGCCAGGGCAACAGACACCATATTCCCAGAATCCTTTGGGCTCACCTCCCTCCTTTACCTGCAGCCACTACGTCAGAACCTATATATATATAAATATATATGTATATATATATATACAGGGAACATTCCTCCATCTTTCTCTCTCTCTCCCTCCTCTCTTTCCACTATTGCCCCCTTTCTCCCTCTCAATTAAACCTCTTACACGTGGAAATGTTTGGGCCTAGTGTGTGGTATGTTCTGACGCAACCCGCCATTGTAACACATCATTTGGTGCCAAAGCCTGGGAATTGGTGGTTCTGTCAGCAGCTGCTGCAGTGCCCTGCAGCAGGGAGGGGCAGAGATCACAACCATGTGGATTGGTCACAGCATTGGCAATCGTGACTGCCATGAGTAAGCGAGTTGGAGGCCCCCACAGCTGGTGGCTACAAGAATTGCAGCCTTTCACCACACAAGCTGCCATTGCTGAAGCCACCACCACCCAGTTGCAGCAGAGGAGCTGGTGCCGCACCCGCAGTCATGCACTGCGGGACATATGAACTTCTACTATGTGAGCGGTGCCTGTCTGGTCTATCATGTGGGGCTAGCCTCTGCTCAGACCCACACCTACCCATTCAGTTTCATGTTTTCTATTTACCAGTCCGCTATAATTCTCACACAGACATTGGCATATTAAATGGTAGGATCAGTCAAGGGGAGCACCTCCAGCTTTCCAGATAGGGCCTGGCCAGCCTTCTCTGGGAACTACAGGGTTTACAGTCAAGCCTCCCAGTTGACATACATCTTAGGACGTCTGCCATTAGTTGCCCCTGCCTCAAAATAAACTCTTCATTCCCCAATTATTCCGGGCTCTTGCAGCCAAGAAATCCTTGGTACCAGGGTGGGTTGCTTTCTACAGCAGGCCCAGGGTCTGCTGCATAGTCACTAGGGCATTCTCGTGACGACTTGGACCACTACCATGTCTGATACTTTTTGGTTTTTGGACTGTTCTCAGGACTCTGGTAAGAATAGTTCAATAACCCGCCAATGGGTATCAGAATGTCTTCGACTATACCTCCAGGCACCCCACTGGGATGTCTCCTGGAAAACCTCCAATCTTTGAAGCTAACACCTGACTTGAAGCCATCAAAATTAATATATCTCTGCAATAAGATCTGGATTAAATATCAACTAGATGGGAGTTCAAAATGGCCACTTAATGGCACCCTAGATCCAATTATTTTAAGGGATCTTAATACATACTACCAGCAAACTGGTAAATAGAAGGAGGTTCCCTATGTCCAAACATTTATCTATCTCCATTCCAATCCCTCCTTGTATTCTTCTTGTTCTCAACCCAACTTCTTTTAGCCCTGAAATCTACACAACCTCTGCTAGATAATGCTACAATGCTAGATCCAGCTAATGAACCATCCCCTTTTTGCCGCAGACCTGTATCCATGCAGTTGAAAACCCAAACTGCCTCAGTTTCTATTCCTCACCAGGATGTCCCAGAGCCTGCTAGCTCTACCTCTCCAGACCCCTCCCCTTCTTTGGTGCCAGCTGTGGGCTGCTCCAAACACCCCACATTGGCAGCTACCTTCACTCCTCCTGTCACCCGCTCTAAAGCTACAGACAAACTTCCAAGTCCTTCCTCCCCAGAGACACCTGACCCAGCAATGGTCCTACCTCTAAGGGAAGTTGCTGGAGTAGATGGTCTTGTCAAAGTACATGTTCCGTTCTTGCTGAGTGAACTTTCCCAAATAGAAAACAGGCTGGGGTCCTATACCTCTAACTCTTCCAAGTTTAATAAGCATTCCAGTATATCACTCAATCTTACAGCTTGACTTTCCATGATGTTCATATGATTCTTACTAACAATTTACTTCCTGAGGAACACAGACAAGTATGGGAAGAGGCAAGAGTGCATGCAGATGGAATTCACCAAAGAGACGGCACATACCCATTAGGCTCTGAGACAGTGCCAGACCAGGATCCCCATTGGAATTACAATTCTGCAGGTGGTATTTTAGCCAGAGACAGGTTCATTACATGCCTTCTGGCTGGTTTTAGAAAAGCAGCCATAAAGCCAGTAAAGTTTGAAAAACTCCAAGAAGTTGACTAGGAAAAGCAGGAGAATCCATCTCAATTTTTAGAACACCTTACAAAGGCTTTATTACAGCATACCAATCTGGACCCTGAAAACCCAGAAGGTAAGCAACCTCTGATGACCTACTACTTTTCCCAGAGCTACCCCGACATAAGAGCTAAACTTAAAAAACTGGAGAGGGGACTCCTAACTACACAGGCAGAAGTCTTAGCACTGGCCTTCAAAGTGTACCATGGGAGAGATGATAAAGTCCGCAAACAAAAATACCATATGCTGGCAAAGGCTGTCCAACCAACCCTAGCCACTACCCCGAATTCATGGTCCCCTAAGACTCAGGGACCACCAGGTACCTGCTACAAATGTGGTTAAAAAAAAAAAAAAAAAAAAAAAAGGTCATTGGGCAAAAGCCTGCCCTAACTTCCACAAGCCAAGAGGGCCATGCCCTAGGTGCCATCAAGAGGGACATTGGGCTGTTGATTGCCCTCATGTTATACAGAACAGGGGGACATCACTCCCAGATAACCCTCCAACTGATTTCCTAGGCTTGGTTATGGCTGACTGAGGAGGTCCGAGCTCCCCGACCAGACCACTGCCATCACTAGCAGGGAGCCCCCGGTAAATACCATGGTATGTGGGTGGCCCACCTCCTTCCTCTTGGACACTGGAGCCACTTACTTGGTCCTGACAGTTTTGGGGACCCACTTCTCCTTGTTTTCCTATTGTCGGGGTAGGAGGACAACCTTACTTTCCTCTCCAGACCCCCACTTAGTTGCATTTTAGTGGTGTACCTTTCACCCATTCCATTTTGGTAGTGCCAACATGTCCTGTCCCCTTATTGGGAAGGCATCTTCTAGCTAGGCTGGGAGCCTCTATTTCCTTTGCTCCCCACATTCACCTAAACCCAGGCTTACCTACAATTCCTCTGCTCCTTTTCCTAGCCAGGCAATGTACTAACACTACCATGTTATTTTCTTTACCAGCTTTTCAGGTAGATCCCTGAGTCTGGGATGTCCAGAACCCCTCTGTTGCTAAACACTATTCCCCCATTGTCATCCAATTACTGGACTCTACCAGGTATATAACCCAAGCTTAATACCCCCTCTCTCTCCAGAGCCTCAGGGGACTTAAGCTTCTGAAACTCTATCACTGCTTCTTGCAAAATCTGTCAGAAGCCTGACGCCAACTCAAGGTATCGTAGCACCCCTTTTCTTACCCATCAGGCTAGAGGTTCCCTTCCTGGGACTGACTGGCATCTTGACTTTACCCACATGCCCACTGTCAGGTGTACCAAGTACCTCCTGGTCTTGGTGGACACCTTCTCTGGGTGGGTAGATGCATTTCCCACAACTAACAAAAGGGCTCAGACAGTCTCTGATCTCCTCCTCCAAGAGATCATCCCCTGGTTTGGCGTCCCAGCCTCTTTCCAATCAGACAGTGATCCTGAATTTACTTCCCAAGTCTCCCAAATCCTATCTAAGGCCCTAGACATCCCCTAGCATTTTCACATTCTTTACTACCCTCAATCTTCTGGTAAGGTAGAAAGAACTAATCGCTCTTTAAAAACCACTCTTGTTAAGATGTCACAGGAACTTCACCTGATTGGGTAAAACTCCTACCTCTGGCTCTTTTCAGGTTACAAGCTCTGCCAAAGTGACCTCTCCTCATCTCTCCCTTTGAACTCGTGTATGGACATTCAGTCCTAACTCCTGGTCTTTCACCTAAATGCTCTCCCCTCCCAGACCATCTACTTACTCCATTACTTTGCCACCTCCATTCTCTCCTATGGAACTTTGCTGACCACCATCTACTTTGGCCATACACTGTCTCCTATCCACTACCTATCAACATTGGAGACCAAGTCCTTCTATCCCCTCCAGGTCATCAGCCCTCACCTCTCTGTCTCAAATGGCAGGGCCCTTTTAAAGTATTTCTTGTGATCCCTACAACTGCTAAACTCGAGGGACTCTCTCATTGGGTCCATCTGTCTCACCTCAAACCTTTCATTCCTCCACCTAAAAATGACTCTTCTTCATGCACATCAATCTTAACAGGACCATGCTCTGTTAAGCTCCAGAGGACAATTAAACTGCCCACCTTGTTCCCAATCCCAAAAAATGAGACACCACTCATGCAGCCGAGCTTAACCTCTCCTAATTAGACATGGGTTTCTAATCCTCCCCCTGCTGTTCATTTCTATCCAGGGTACCCCTTATATCTGGAGATTTGAGGTTCAAGAAACCCCCACAGATAACAAATAGTCTTTCCAAATAGGGTCAGGAAACTGCTCCATAGCCGGATGCCAGGAACCAATCCAAATTGCTATCATCCCGGTATCTGTAATCCCTTCTAAATATTATGACCTCTATACTTACTTTCTCTTTGACCAGACAAAAGATTATTGTAGAAAATGGCCAGGTGAATATGGGGGCTGCCCATATTGATCTTGTCAGATACATATGCTAGGATCACAGATTAATCATTTCTTCTATCAACACTGTTCTTTTTCTACACACAAGACCCATGGGACTCCAGGTAGGAGACAAGAGTTGTTGGTAAGCTCTACCATAAAAATCAGCCCAGGAGCCCCGTAAGTACCATCTACATCCAGAGAAAATATGTCTCAGTTCCCCAACCCCTAGATATCGGAAAAGCAGGGGATATAGTCAAACACTCCTCTGAGGTCCTTACCTCTTTGACATCATCCCTCATAAATGGCACTAACTTGTCATTTCACCTTTTACTTCAGACATTGACCTTGGCATACTAACTCCTTAATGTCATCAGACCTGGACGCTTTGAGGATTGCTGGTTATGTGTACCCCTTGATACTAACTCACAGTTGTCACTTAGAAAATAGGAGACATCTGTCACCATACAGTTTCATTTACAAAATGCTATGTGATGATATGAGCATAGTTCAGGTGATAGTAGATGGTCACAGCCCCTGCTGTGTGATGGCATATGTCTTGAATTCTGCTCTTGAAAACTGAGTGGGTTGTGTGTCCTCTTCCTCAATGATAATAAAGGTCTATTTGAAAGCACAGGCGGGTGATTTTAGTGTTAAGAAGTGAAGAGGCCAAGTGTGATGGTGCACACCTTTGATCCAGACAGTGGAGAAGCAGAGGCAGGTGGAAGATCTGAGTTCTGAGACCAGACTGGTCTACAGAACTAGTTCCAGGCCAACCATGGAACTGCGAATCTGTCTCTTAAACAAACACTGTGGTTACATGAACAAGCCATTTGTCTATGAGAGCTGTCATTTCATTTTATAGGGTTGAATCAGATGACCAGGCCATGTGGACAACTTAGCAGTGCAGAAGCCATGTAGCAAATTAAAATAAAAAAGAAAAAAAAATACTGCCAAGTAACATTACCTCACTCTTTGTCAGCTGCCCTGGCTCCAATGTCGCCATGACTCCATACCTTACCTCTGTCCCTCTCTTTGGTGTGGCAACCTGTTTTAAGGCCTCTGGGACTCATTCAGTGGGAATGCTGAGCTCCCTAGACTGCAATAGAACCATAACCCTTGATATATCATCTCTGCCACAATGCCCTGCAATCCAAAACACATCAATTCTTTGCGGCACTCAGGCATATCATCGACTACCTGCTGGTCAGGAGTTTGCACATTAGTACTTCTTTTCCCTGAACTGGGAGTAATCCAGGGAAACGAGCCCCTGCCAATCCCAGTTGTAGATATGATGGCTGCCCAGGGTAAGAGGCAGTCCAAGCTGTGCCATGCTTGCTTGCTACGGGAATAGCCATAGGTGTTAGTACTAGAGTTGCAGGGATAATGACTAATATATTCACATCCCAGTGTCAAAGCGATTTTCAAAAAAATGTCTGAAACTGTGCTTACTATCCAAAAACAGATCAATTCTTTGGCAGCCATGGTGCTTCAGAACAGATGGGGACTAGATATCCTGACAGCTAAAGAAGGTGTTCTTTGCCTGTTCCTTCAAGAAGAATGCTGTTTCTATGTCAACCAATCTGGGATATTAAGAAATAAAATCCAGAAGCTACAGTCAGACATAAAAAATTTTAGGGACCGTGAGACGTCCTGTTCTGGGATTTTTGAAAACCCCATATGGAAGTGGCTACTTCCATTTGTAACGCTTTTCCTAGTCATCTTCCTGGTGTTATTATTTGCTCCCTGCCTCATTAATCTTGTTTCTACATTTCTTCAACAGCAAATACAAAGAATTTCTAACCAAACTATTAATAAGCTCCTGTTACAGGATTACAGCCACTGTCCACAGAGGAACCTGATGTGAATGTTTACCAAGTGGATCCTGATGGTGAAAACCAGCTACCCCCCATTGACGATGCCCCTAGACAGCAGGAAGTAGCTTAAGAGACACGACACCCTCGTTCCCTTTTCACCATCGGCTTCCTCTTCCCTTTTTATTTCCTTCTCTTTATAATATCAAAAAGGGAGGTATATTAGCATCAGGGCCTCCAAAGCCTGTGATGTCGCATGGGCAGGTCTTTCAGACCTGTTGCCAGGGCAATAGCCACCATATTCCCAGAATCCACTGGGCTCACCTCCCACCTTTCCCTGCGGCCATTACATCAGAACCCATATATATACAAGGAACATTCCTCCATCTCTTTCTTTCTCTCCCTCCTCTCTTTCCACTACTGCCCCCCCTCTCCCTCTCAATTAAACCTCTTACATGTGGAACTGTTTGTGCCTAGTGTGGTATGTTCTGATGTGTCCCGCTGTTCTAACACATCACTAACCCTCTGCAACTGTAAGCTCAATTAAATACTTACCTTTTAGAAGTTGCCTTAATCATGATGTTTTATCACAGCCATGGAAAAGTAACTAGTACAGACGCCTGGGAAGTGCCTCTTACTGTGACTGGACTGAACATGCTTGTTTCTGAAGGAATGCAGATGACTTTGGACTTTAGAAAAGAGGTTGGATGCTGTAAACAGCTTAATGAGCCATCACAGTAGGATCTTGCAAGCAAGTAGTGCTGAGAGCTCTGTGGATTGTGGGGGTGTGGCATAAGAGGTTTCAGAGGCACACAATATTAGCAATTGAGCTATAGATTGTTCTTGTAACGTTTTGCAAAGAATGTGGCTGTCTTCTGCCATTGTCCTAAGAATTTCCCAGAGGCTAAATTGAAGTCATGAACTAGTTTTTATGTTTTGTTTTGTTCTTGTTGTTGGTTTTTTTTTCTTTTCCTGAGATTCTAAAATAAGCTAATATTGACTCTACAGTGTGGTTTGTACTAATCACTCTTATGCAGGCCCACAATGACAAAGTGGCAGTGGGGTAAAAAAATACAATACAAAATGTACAGTTTGAATTAAACAAAAAAAAGAGCACCAAGAAATTTAGTATTGGAGCCAAGGCTTGTGCATAAAAACTTAGGGGATTATGGAGAGACTTGTTCCAAATAAAGTGGAAGGGAACCCTCAGCGAAAGACCCTGTTCAGCTAAGCTTCCAGTTTATGAAAAGACCTAATTAATTTTCTGCTCCTAAAAACCAACAGCAAGTGAATGAGATTCAAGAATGTGAGGAGCATGCTCTTTCCCAAGCAGGCAGCTGAATGTCTTGCCCACATGCATTTGGTTTTAGAGTCAGGAAGGGTAAGTGGTAAGTAAGTATTCCTCCACAGTGAAGGGGAGCCCTTGAGGCTAGGTGTGTAGAACTGGAGTTCGTGCCTAGAGGCCCTGAGAGGCCACCGTATGAAGCTATGAAACGGAAGCCTGGATTGGGTGAAGACTCCCAAGATATTTGAGATGCTGGAGTTGCAGGAATATATGCCAAAGAGAACTACAGACAGGAAGTGGAACCAGCCTAAGAGAGAAAAGTGTGTTACATGAGGTAAAGATAGAAAGGTAGAGCCATCTGACCCTTTGCCACCATACAGGAAGCTTCAGAACTCATAATTTGTCTTGATTAGTTTCAGTATTGCTTCAAAAGCTCAGTATTTCCTCGTAATGCCTTGATTTCTCTGTTTGGGAATGGTAATGTATACTCTGAAGTTTGTAATTTTGATTTTACAGGAGCTACAATTAAGAGTTCCTTGAGGCTCAGAAGAGATGTTGAACTTTAGATTTTTAAAATGTGTTGGAATGTGAAAGATTAAGGAGACTTTTGAAGTTGGGCCAATTACATTTTGTATTATGATGTGATCATGAGCTATTGGGGTTCAGGGAGAGTAATCTCGTGGTTTGAATGAAAATGTTTTCCCCTTAGGCTCCATTTAAGTACTTGGTCCCCAGTTGTTGGACTTTTTGGAAAGGAGATGGGGCCTTATTGGAGCATGTGTGCCATTGGGGACTGGCTTTGAGATTTCAAGAGGCTCTCTGACAATCCTAGTATACTCTTTTGCTACCCTCATGGACTCAAAACCTCTAAAACAGTAACCTCAATTAAGTGGCTTCTTTTACAAGTTGCCTTGGTCTTGGTGTTTTATCACTAAGGCAATCTTAAATAGAAAGTGCTTGGGGGTAGGAAAAATATTTGTTTGTCTTGAAACTTTCTTCTTGGTTATGTGCACTGTTCCATTTATGTAGCATCATTTTATGCTTTATTTTGGAATGTATATTAAAATTAAATACAGTTTTAAATTGACTTATAAAAAGTAGAAGACGGTGCAGAATTATTTAGGGAAAAAGAGACAAGTCAACAAAGCTACAAGTAGGCAATCATATTAAAGATAGCCTTCATCACTTAGTTGTGAACAGTTTTCAAAGCATATTAATGTAAGCCCAGAATGTAGAATCAAGAAAAATTATTATTCTCTTTGTATTGTTCCAAATTTTGATGCTACAATGTAAATGTACATTGAAAACAGGGAGGACAACCAGTGTGAGGATCAAAACCTGTGATGTACTCTGAAAGGAAGGTGATAAAATCCAAAGGGTGTTGATAAAAATAACAGAATATTCATTATTTTGAAATGAATATCAAAATTCACTTCTCTGGCACAGTATTTGAGTGCCAGAGAAAAAGAAAAAGAAAAGGAAAAGAACAATTAAAAGCCAGCTAAAGTTATCAGAAGGCTCAGAAAGTTTTATTAGAAATCCTTAATAAAAAGAGTCATTTGAAGAAAAAATTTCTGCAAAAAAATTTATATCTTATTAGTTTCCTGGCAAAATTATTATGTTGTTAGTGTTAATATATATTATGTATATAATATGATGTCTATTTGTTTTATTTATTTATTTATTTATTTATTTATTTATTTATTTATTTATGGTGTTTGTGGATGTGGGCATGAAAGCCATACATGCATGTGCAGGTCTGAAGACAACTTATTGTAGCAAGCATTTTAGTTAATGATCCATCTGACTAGTACTGAAGTTTCTATTTTTAGTGTGTACCTTTATTTTAAGAAATCAGCTTAAAACAGAAATTCTAGGTCCTTTGTAGAATGAAAAGATTATAATCTACTATTGAAGAGCTCTCCTATTGTGGGTTCTGTTTTTTAATGTCCTACAACAAACATATATGCATGGCCTCAGCATTTTACTTAGAAATGGGAATAATAAATATGAACGACTAAAAGGAAAAGTGAGATGAACTTTGATACTCATTTCAATGCTCTCTGTATATCATTTGTTAGGCTGCACACATCTGTTGGATTCTGAGTATACTATCACACAACAAAGCCAGCCTAGGTAATCAACACTAAAAGAAATGCTTAATGCACCATTTTTAAAAGCTGCTTGCTAAATATTTTATGGCTGCTGGTTTAATACTAGTAACCATGGAAACTCACAAAGCTTTGTGATTGAATGGCTTTTAAATACCCGTGTTAAAGCAGAAACACTCTGGCAGCTGTAAGAGTGTTTACATTAGTTCAAATTCTGATTTGATGGTACTATTTGGAGAATGTGACACTTACACATTAAAACTGAAGAATCTTCAGGGAAGGCAAGATGGCTAAGCAGTAAAGATGCTAGCTATGCATGTTTAGCTACCTGAGTTATACTCCTGGAATCATGTAAACAAAATTAAAAAGAAAAACCTCAAACTAAAAATATCATTAAATAGTCTTGAAATTTTTTATTTATTTTTTGTCCCTGTGTTTATGCTGGTGCATGTGCCTGTACGTGTGTGTGTGTGTGTGTGGTTGTGCTTGCTCATGTGTGTACACATAGAGGCCAGATATTGGGTATCTTTTCTCTATTACTCTCCACCTTATCTATTTATTTCAAGATAGCTCTTTTGACTGAACATCACACTAACCATTTCAGCTAGGCTGAATGGATAGGGACCCCTTGGGGCCCACTTATCTCTAACTATTCATTGTTCTGGTGTTACAGAAATGAGCAACTTCTACATAGTTGTTCATGCTGGCCAGCAAGCACTTGACCTACTAAGCCTTCTCTCTTGCTAGTTTTAAAATTCCTAAGAATCAACGGGATATTTTATAGATTTTTCAGTCTTAGTTGGTTTATCAAAGGCTCAGAAAAAAACCAAAATTCCAGATATTGCATGAGTACATGGTAATCATATGTCCCTTTTGGATTCATAGCAGAGACCATTTGCTTTTCTTCTTTCTTAAGCTAGCACACAGTTCATTTCTTGGAAGGATTTTTTTTTCTTTCTTTCTTTTGCTTTTCAAACATTTTTTAATTGAATATTTTTGAATATTTTCTTTATTTACATTTCAAATGTTATCCCCTTTCCTTGTTCCCCCCTCCCAGAAACCCCAAATCCCATCCTCCCTCCCCCTGCTTCTATGAGGTCGTTCCAATACCTACCCACCTCTTTCCCCCTCCTCCCTCAATTCGCTTACACTGGGGCATCTATCGAGCCTTCATAGGACCAAGGAGCTCTCCTCCCATTGATTCTGACAAGGCCATCCTCTGCTACATATGCAGCTGGAGCCATGTGTACTCATTTGTTGATGGCTTAGTCCCTGGGAGGTAGATATTGTTGTTCTTCCTATGGGTTTGCAAACCCCTACAGCTCCTTCAGTCCTTTCTCTAACTCCTCTGTTGGGGACCCCTCATTCAGTCCAATTGTTGGCTGCAAGCATCCAGCTCTGAATTTGTAAGCTCTGGCAAGGACTCTCAAGAGACAGCCATATCAGGCTCCTTTCAGCATGCACTTCTTGGCAACCACAATGGTGTCTGGGCTTGATAACTGTACATGTGATGAATCCCCAGATGGGACAGTCTCTGTATGGCCTTTCCTTCACTCTCTGCTCTACATTTTATCTCCATATTTGATGCTGTGAGTATTTTGATCTTCTAAGAAAGACTGAAGAACCACACTTTGGGCCTCCTTTTTTTTTTTTTTTTTTTTGGTTTTTGGAGACAGGGTTTCTCTGTATAGCCCTGGCTCCTGTCCTGGTACTCACTCTGCAGACCAAGATGGCCTTGAACTCAGAAATCAGCCTGCCTCTGCCTCCCAAGTGCTGGGATTAAAGGTATATGCTACCACAGCCTGGCCGGTCTTCCTTCTTCTTGAGCTTCATGTGGTATGTTGGTTATTTGGAGCTTTTGGGCTAATATCCATTTATCAGTAAGTGCATACCATGTGTGTTCTTTTGTGATAGGGTTACCTCACTAGGGATTATATTTTCTAGTTCTACCCATTAGCCTAAGAATTCCATGAATTCATTGTTTTTAATAGCTGAGTAGTACTCCATTGTGTAAATGAACCACATATTCTGTATCCATTCCTCTGTTGAAGGATATCTGGATTCTTTCCAGCTCCTGGATATTATAAATAAAGCTGCTTTGAACATAGTAGAGCATCTGTCCTTATTACATGTTGGAGCATGTTCTGGGTATATTCCCAGGAGTGATATAGCAGGGTCCTTAGGTAGTACTATATCTAATTTTCTGAAGAATGGCCAAACTGATTTCCAGAGTGGTTGTACCAGCTTGCAATCCCACCAGCAATGAAGGAGTGTTCCTTTTTCTCCACATCCTCGACAGCATCTGCTATCACCTGAGTTTTTGATCTTAGCCATTCTGATTGATATGAAGTGTAATCTCAAGGTCATTTTGATTTGCATTTTCCTGATCACTAAGGATGTTGAACATTTCTTTAGGTACTTCTCAGCTTTTTGAGATTCCTCAGTTAAGAAATCTTTGTTCAACTCTGTACCCCATTTTTAATAGGGTTATTTGGTTCTCTAGTCTAACTTCTTGAGTTCTTTGTATATATTGGATTTTAGCCCTCTATCAGATATAGGACTTACCAATCTTTTCCCAATCTGTTGGTTGCTTTTTTTGTCTTATTGACAGTGTCCTTTGCCTTACAGAAGCTTTGCAGTTTTATGAGGTCCCATTTGCCAATTCTTGATCTTAGAGCATAAGCCATTGGTGTTCTGTTCAGGAATTTTCCCCTGTGCCCATGTGTTCGAGGCTCTTTTCTACTTTCTCTTCTATAATTTTCAGTGTATCTGGTTTTATGTGGAGATCCTTGATCCACTTGGACTTGAGCTTTGTTCAAGGAGATAAGAATGGGTCCATTTGAATCATTCTCCATGTGACCAGTTTAACCAGTACCATTAGTTTAAAATGCCATCTTTTTCCACTGGATGGTTTTAGCTCCTTTGTCAAAGATCAAGTGACCATAAGTGTGTGGATTCATTTCTGGGTCTTCAATTCTATTCCATTGATCTTCCTGCCTGTCTCTGTACCAATACCATGCAGTTTTGTTTTGTTTTTTTAATCACAATTGCTCTGTAATATAGCTTGAGGTCAGGGATGGTGATTCCCCTAGAAGTTCTTTTATTGTTGAGAATAGAGGAAGGCACTGATTTGCTTGAGCTAATTTTATATCCAGCTACTTTGCTGAAGTTTTTTTTTTTTTTTTATCAGGTTTTGGAGTTCTCTGGAGGAATTTTTGAGGTCACTAAAATATACTATACTATCATATCATCTGCAAATAGTGATAATTTGACTTCTTCCTTTCCAATTTGTATCCCTTTGATCTCTTTGTGTGTTCTAATTGCTCTGGCTAGGACTTCAAGTACAATATTGAATAGGTAGGGAGATAGTGGGCAGCCTTGTCTAGTCCTTGATTTTAGTGGGATTGCTTCAAGTTTCTCTCCATTTAGATTGATATTGGCTACTGGTTTGCTGTATATTGCTTTTACTATGTTTAAGTATGGGCCTTGCATTCCTGATCTTTCCAAGACTTTTATCATGAAGGGGTGTTGGAATTTGTCAAATGCTTTTTCAGCATCTAATGAAATGATTATATTTTTTTCCTTTGAGGTTGTTTATATAGTGGATTATGTTGATGGATTTCCATATATTGAACCATCCCTGCATCCCTGGGATGAAGCCTACTTGATCATGATGGATGCTCATTTGATGTGTTCTTGAATTTGGTTTCTGTGAATTTTATTTTTTATTTTTTTATTTTTGCATCAATATTCATAAAGGATATTGGTCTGAAGTTTTCTTTCTTTGTTGGGTCTTTGTGTTCAGAGTAATTGTGGCTTCATAGAACAAAGTGGGTAGAGTACCTTGTATTTTTATTTTGTGGAATTGTTTGAGGAGTATTGGTAGAGTCTTCTTTGAAGGTCTGATAAACCTGCACTAAGCCCTGTACTTTTTTTTGTTTGGGAGGCTATTTATGACTGTTTCTATTTTGTTAGGGAATATGGGACTGTTTAGATTGTTGATCTCATCTTGATTGAACTTTGGCACCTTATATCTGTCTAGAAAATTGTCCATTTCATCCAGATTTCCCAGTTTAGTTGAATATAAACTTTTCTAGTAGGATCTGATGATTTTTTGGATTTCCTCACTTTCTGTTGTTATGTTTCCCTTTTAATTTATGATTTTGTTAATTAGGATACAGTCTCTGTGCCCTCTAGTTAGTCTGACTAAGGGTTTATCTATTTTGTTAATTTTCTCAAAGAACCAGTTCCTGGTTTGGTTGATTCTTTGTATAGTTCTTTTGTTTCCACTTGTTGATTTCAGCCCTGAGTTTGATTATTTCCTGCCATCTACTCCTCTCAGGTGAATTTGCTTCTTTTTGTTCTAGAGCTTTCAGATGTGCTCTCAAACTACTAGTATATACTCTCTCCAGTTTCTTTTAGGAGGCACTCAGAGCTATGAATTTTCCCCTCAGGACTTCTTTCATTGTGTCCCATAAGATTGGGTATGGTGTGTCTTCATTTTCATTAAACTCTAAAAAGTCTTTAATTTCTTTCTTTATTTCTTCCTTGACCAAGTTATCATTGAGTAGAGTTTTGTGCAGTTTCCACGTGTATGTGGGCTTTCTATTGTTTATGCTGTTATTTTGGACCAAGCTTAGTCTGTGGGTATCTGATAGGATGCATGGAATTATTTCAATCTTCTTATATCTGTTGAGGCCTGTTTTGTGACCAATTATATAGTCTATTTTGAAGAAGGTACCATAAGGTGCTGAGAAGAAGGTATGTCCCTTTGTTTTAGGATAAAATGTTCTATAGATATCTGTTAAATACATTTGTTTCATAATTTCTTTTACTTTCACTATGTTTCTGTTTAGTTTCTGTTTCCATGATCTGTCCATTGAAGAGAGTGGGGTGTTGAAGTCTCCCACTATTATTTTTTTTGCAATGCAATGTGTGCTTTGAGCTTTAGTAAAGTTTCTTTTATGAATGTGGATGCCATTGCATTTGGAGCACAGATGTTCAGAATTGAGAGTTCATCTTGGTAGTTTTTAACTTTGATGAATATGAAGTGTCCCTCCTTATCTTTTTTGATAACTTTAGTTTGAAAGTCAATTTTATTCGATATTAGAATGGCTGCTTCAGTTTCTTGGAACTATTTGCTTGGGAAATTGTTTTCCAGCCTTTTATTCTGAGGTAGTGTCTGTGTTTGTCACTGAGGTGGGTTTCCTGTATGCAGCAAAAGGTTGGGTCCTATTTACATACCTAGTCTGATAGTCCATGTCTTTTTATTGGGGAATTGAGCCCGTTGATATTAATAAGTATTAAGGAAAAGTAATTGTTGCTTCCTGTTATTTTTGTTGTTAGAGTTGGAATTCTGTTCATGTGGCTATCTTTTTTTAGTTTTGTTGGAAGATTACTTTCTTGCCTTATCTAGGGTGTAGTTCCCCTCCTTGTTTTCCATTTATTATAATTTTAAGGGCTGGATTTGTGGAAAGATATTGTGTAAATTTGGTTTTGTTATGGAATACCTTAGTTTCACCATCTGTGGTAATTGAGAGCTTTGCTGGTTATAGTAGCCTGAGCTTGCATTTGTGTTCTCTTAGGTTCTGTAAGCCCTTGATCTTCTGGCTTTCTTAATCTCTGGCAAAAGGTCTAGTGTAATTCCGATATGTCTGCCTTTATATGTTAGTTGACCATTTTCCCTTGCTGCTTTTAATAGTTTTTGTTTGTTTGTTTGTTTTGTGCATTTGGTGTTTTGATTATTATGTGATGGGAGGAATTTCTTTTCTGGTCCAAAATTTTTGGAGTTCTGTAGGCTTCTTGTATGTTCATGGGCATCTGTTTCTTTAGGTTAGGGAAGTTTTCTTCTATAATTCTGTTGAAGATATTTGCTGGCCCTTTAAATTGGAAGTCTTCATTCTCTTTTATAAATATTATCCTTAGATTTGGTCTTCCCATTGTGTCATGGATTTCCTTGATGTTTTAGGTTAGAATCTTTTGCATTTTGCATTTTCTTTGTTGTGTCAATGTCTATGGTATCTTCTGCCCCTGAGATTCTCCCTTCTATCACTTGTTTTCTGTTGGTGATGCTTATGTATATGGCTCCTGACTTCTTTCCTAGGTTTTCTATATACAGAGTTGTCTCCCTTTGTGATATCTTTATTTTTTTCTACTTCCATTTTTAGATCCTGGATGGTTTTGATCAATCCCTTCACCTGTTTGGTTATGCTTTCCTGTAATTCTTTATGGGATTTTTGTGTTTCTTCTTTAAGGGCTTCTACTTGTTTACTTTTGTTTTCCTGTAATTCTTTAAGGGAGTTATTTAGGTCTTTCTTAAAGTCCTCTGTCAGCATCATGAGATATGGTTTGAAATCCTAAATCTTGCTTTTCCGTTGTGTTGGGGTATCCAGGACTTGTGGTGGGAGTACTGGGTTCTGATCATGCCAAGAAGTCTTGGTTTCTGTTGCTAAGATTCTTGCATTTGCCTTTCACCATCTGGTAATCTCTAGTGTTAGATGTTCTTGAGGTCTCTGGTTGGAGCTTGTTTTTCCTATGGGTCTGTCAGCACTCCTGGGAGACCATCTCTCTCCTGGCAAGACCATAGGCACAGAGGACTATGAATCAACTGTACCTCCTGGGTGCAGATGGATTCAAGAAGTACCTTGTCCCAGTTGCTCTGCTACTTTTGTGGCCTGTGACTCCTGACTGGTCCCACCTTACACAATGGAGAGAAAATGGAGATCTCACCTGAGTCCCTGGGTCAGAGCACTCCCTGGAGACAAGCTCTTTACTGGTAGGAATGGTGCACAGAGGTGGCTGTGAAACAGCCCCACCTCCTGGCTGTAGATGGAGGCAGGATGGACCCTGTCCCAGCTGCTCTGCCACTTCTGCAGCCTGTGGCTGGTCCTACCTTAGTCACTGGAGAGAAAATGGGGATCTCGCCTGAGTCCAGGGGTCAGAGCACTTCCTAATATGTGAGGTTTAATGTTTGCAAAATGTTTCTAGGCAGGATAGAGATAATTATCTCCCTGGCTGTACTTTCTATTTTCTACCATCTATGAACTTTAAAAACATTAATGTAAAATTTTAATTATACCTTTGTTAGATAGTGGGACCTTTTGAAATTCATCTGTAAAGATAAATCTTTGGTTTCGATGGTATAGTATAGAAGGTTATTTCCAGTTATATCATTTTATACCCCCATTATTTGTATAGATTAAGGCAAAAATCTTTCTAACAGCTGCATTTGAATCTATGGCCTGAGTGCTACTGTGGCTGGGGAGGTACGTGCATAGAGGCTGTTCCATGTAATATGGACTTGAGTTCAGCTCAAATATTAGAAAGGGGTCGTTAAACATGCCTGAACATGCTGCCTGTAGCTAATCCAAGTTTCTAGACTAATAATTCGACTAACTTCACACTAAGGAACATGCTTTTAAAAACGTATAGTGGATACAGGAAAACATAAGCTTTTCTCAATGTGTATGTGCCTTAAAAATGAGTCCTTGCGACTGGTGAGATAGGTCACTAGGTAAAGCACTTGTCAGGCAAGGGTGAGGACTTACATTCAAAAATCCCAGAATCCATTTAAAAAGATGACTTGTGTACAATTCCAGCTCCTGCAGGGAGAGAACGAACAATGATAAGAGAATCCTTGATAGCTTGAGTGACAGAGCCTGGTGTACAGAGTGGCAAATAAAAGTCTGCCAGGAACAAGGTGGAACACGCAGAACTGATAGCCAAAGTTGTCCTGTGATGTACATGTGCACAGCACAGTGTGAGCATGCCCATGCTCTCGTCCTGCTATGTTTGTGTCTGAGGGGGAATTGATTTTTAAAAATACAGGCATCATCTTCTATAACGTTTTACTGATTCCTATGTTCTTTGCTCTTTGTTCTTCAAGTCCCTGAACTTATCAGAGAGCATTTATTACATACAGGCCTAGTATTTTCTTTGACTTTTAAAGATGCTTTATGAAACACTTTGTTCAAATCTTACTATCTGAGCAAATGTAATAAAGGAAATGAACATTTCAAAGTAATAGCAAGTTGTATTTTATCATAAACATGCTACCATCATTTTTTTCTTTTTACCATTTTTTCATTTGTTGCTGGTGTCTTTCAAAAAGTTTGCAGTAGTCCTTTAACTTTTCAACTTTCCTACATTGCTCTCCTAAAGGCCATTGCTTTCACAGCATATTAATTTATTACCTTCTATTTCTTTTCAGTTTGATTTTTGAAAATGTGATTGAACTCCCTTAATATATGATTGTTATGTATATGTTTTTCATGCCTCATAGTACAATTGATATTTTTTTTCTAGAGAACACTTAAGAATATCACGTCATTTTAGTGTTCTTCAACAGTAAGCAGTGCAGATAATTTCTCACAAAGAAAGGTGAAACTAGTTTGACCTTAGAATAGTGAGCAACTGATTTTGTTCTTGGGGGAATAACTATTGCCCCAAAGCATACCATGCTGAAATTTTAGAAAGTCAGACTTTGAAGATATGTTAAACACTTTGAACTTTAGGTGAGCAGTCATCCATTCTTTCATTTTTCCACTGCTTTTTAACTTGGTTCTGTACTTTTTATCACCAGAATAAACCAGGCATGACTTACTGGTTTACACAGACAAAGGAAGAAGGTACTTATAAATATATGGCATCTGACTCATCAAATCCTGACAGGTTTTAGTTAATTTACAAATAATTTGCATGTAAGAAGACAGTTAAGAATGTACTTTTAATGAATGCATATAATAAATTTTAAGTCACATTTTATATTGGCAAGGAAACATTTAAAATATTTGAAGGAGAGAATAAGAATAAAATAGCAATTGAGTTTTATTTCAATTCAATTTGATCACTACACACTTTGAAGGTATTTTTATATTAGGAAACAAAAAGAAATGTTCTATGTGATTAAGTAATTTTCCAATATGCTAGTATCAGTTTGTATGTATCTAAGTTGGGATGTTAGCCTTAGTGTGTCTTGTTAATCTTGCTTCTATTTTGGTCATTGGATTTAGATAATTTTAGAAGTAAAAGCTGTATCAATGAATAAATATATGCACAAATTCATGTGTCAGAGGATATAATACAATGTCAGAGTTTACTCAAGATTTGATATTTAACATTATTAAATATATTAAAGTATATTTGAACAATCATCAAATAAAATACTTTACCTTTCATTTCTTAATGAAATTACCATTCTTTCTATTATTCTGTTTTTTCCCACACCAAAGCACCTTTGTTTCCACGACAGAAGTGCATCTAAATGCCAAGTAATTAAGGTAGTTACCTATCTTCGTATCTCCTATGATTTCCCACACAGGAAGAAAAATATTATTTTTGGATGCTTGATTTTCTAGGATTTAGTGGGTTTAGAAACTATCTTGCACAAGACACTCCATGCTACAAATAACTTAACAGTGAGTTCAGTTCCCAGTACCCACAACAGGGCATTCACTGCTTCCTATTATTTCAGCTACAGAGAATCTACCCTTTTCTTCTGGTGTCTGTGGTCACATTGGACTTTGATAGTTCACACTAAATGGCTTTGATGGCTGTATCCAACATCCTTCTGAATTCAGTTCTCTCTGTCCTCTAACTTTAGCTTTCCTTGGCCCAATGTCTGGCACTTTCAGTGGTTTCTACTGAAACATTGACTTTGCTCTCACAGCTTCTCCTATTACTTGGAGACCACAGAGGGACCCTAACCTTATCTATCACATATTGAATGTCTTCTCAGTTTTTCCTTTAAAATCTGGATGGAAGACTCCTTGAGTTCTGTTATAGCCTTTGAATTCTTGAAAAAATTCTCTATGTAGTTAAATAAAAGAGATGTTCCACAAGCTGTGTTGTGTAATCAAGGGAACGTCTTTTTGTGTTTTTGTCCTTTCATCACTGGGCCTGTGATATGCTAAGGTCATGCTGCTTTCTTAGGTGTCCTATATCATTAACTTGCAACTTTAATCATACTATTTGCTGGCCAAACAGCATACTTTTAAATCTCTGGTTTGCTTTCTCTTTAAAGTCTTAGGATAAACTTGCCTAAAAGTAGACAGTACCCATGTACTCACCTAAATGCAGAGATGACACTTGGCCTTCTCTTCAGTGTTAGTACATGGGTATAGATTTTATCTATGTAAATGTATATTTCTAGTGAGCTGGATACACCTCTTATTAGGGGTAGGGAGTTTTATCTTCTTGCCTTTGTGTTCATTGGCCATGGGTTTTCATCTGTCTCTTGTCTCCTGTCTCCTGGAAACGACAATATTTCTTGCCTTTCCTTGAGCAGCTTGATTTTTTGCTCATAGTAGAGAATGGCCAGGCAAATCCAGGCAAAGCTTCTTGCATTTCTTCTAGTGATTGTTCTTTCTCTTTTCTAGGCATATCAATGAGGGGGAAGTTTTTCATTCTTCTATCCACCCTTCAGCTCCTCTCTGATGCCCTTGGTAAACTCAGAAGGGAAGAGTGGAGAATGGCTAGGAGTGATTTTTCAGTAGATCTTCCCATGTTCTCCTCTTTCTTGGGGATAGGAGGCACCAAACCTTTCTCGGCTGCCTCTGTAACCTGAGGGTTCTTGTATATTTAAGCTCTGCTACACTTCTGAAAACTCTTTAGATCTTTCTGCTTACTAAATGGTGGGTGATATTTTTCCAACTTTTTGCTTGTTTAACAGATTGCAAATAAGTTGTGAGTAGAGTAAAATAAAGTATGTGCAAAAAATAGCTGAGCTCAAAGTATACTATAAATTATAGTGAAGTAAAATGCGATAATACTGAAAGCAGGTTACAGTTATCTAAATGCTGACCTTCTGAAATACTATCTGTTGAGCAATGCAAATATTATAAACTGGTTTGTATTAAATACCACAACATTGAAGATTTAAAATGATGCTGTTATGAAATATGAAAGAAGTCATTAAATTATGGGATTATATTTACAAAAAATGCAAATTATTGGATTAATGTTAGCTCATAAGACAAAGTACTGTAATTCTCCTGGTAGGCATTTGTTTTGTAAATGGTTTCTAAGGAACTGTAAATCAGATCCTATGAAAAGGCATTATTTATCACTTGCATTTGGATGTTTGAGTTGCATTTAAGCAAAATTTAGTTTTAATCACCTGAAATAGAAAAATAAATGAAGCATAATAAATAAAGCAAATAAGTTTGAGTGAAAGTTTCATAGTATTTCAGTCTCTAGAAAGTATCTTCTGGTTGAATCACTGTTCTCCAAGAGGATACAGTATGTTTTCCTAATTTGAATTAAACTTTGGAATCTTTCCTGCATGTATCAGTGAGTTCAAACTTTCTTAGATTAAAAATAATCTGCAAATGACTTTTAGAGATGCCCGGGAAGCAGAGAAATGGATTCTAGTGAGGTAGTTCTTCAAATTCATTCTATATAGTTTTGTGTACCCAGTAGATGTGCAGTACCAAACTAGAAACACCGGGGATTAAGCTTGCAAGGAGAATAGTTTGTTTCTACTTTTAAAGATAGAATAAAGCATAACAAAAATATAACAGAACAGAAAAAACAATTTTTAAATATGTTTTGTAAAACTCTTGAAGGTTCTTTTTTTTTTATATAAAACAAGTTAGAAGTTTAATACTCTAAAGCATAAAAGGTTGTTCAAGAATTAAGATATTTTCCAAGACCCATGCATGCCCTTTGTGTCTTTAATTCAGCTTTCTTTTATTTATTTATTTATTTATTTATTTATTTATTTATTTATTTATTTATTTATTTTTGAGACAGGGTTTCTCTGTATAGCCCTGGCTGTCCTGGAACTCACTCTATAGACCAGGCTGGCCTTGAACTCAGAAATCTGACTGCCTCTGCCTCCCAAGTGCTGGGATTAAAGGCGTGTGCCACCACAGCCCAGCTTAATTCAGCTTTCTTACCATTTGCTTTGTGGAAAATAGATTACTTTCTTATACAATATATCCTGATTATAATTTTACCTCCCCCCACTCCTTCCAGTTCCTTCCCATCTTCCCTCCTACTCAGTTTCATTCCCATTCTGTCTCTCATTAGAAGAGGATAGGCTTCTAAGGGATCCCAACCAAAGAACAAAATAAAATATAAGTTGGAGCAAAACATTTCATATTGAAGTAGGACATGGCAAGCCAACAGGAAGAAAAGTGTTCCAAGAGCAAGCAAAAGAATTAGAAGCCTACACATTCTCATAGGAGGGAGTCCCATAAAAATACTAAGCTGGTAGCTGTATTATATATGCGGAGAACCTGGTATAGAGCCATGTAGTCTCCGTGCTGGCTGTTTCAGTCTCTCTGAGCTTATAACAGTCTTTTTTTTTTTTTTATTTTTTTTTAT
>NW_022196896.1:18212655-18224955 GCF_008632895.1 Mastomys coucha
GGAGAATATCATCCTGAGTGAGGTAACCCAATCACAAAAGAACAAACACGGTATGCACTCTCTTATAACAGTCTTGTGAGTTGGTCCAGAGGACCTTGTTTTTCCAGTGTCCTCCATCCTGCCTGGCTCTTAAAATTGTTCTGCTCCTTCTACCTCAGGATTCTCTGAGATATTTGATGGAGGCCTTCAATTTAGAATCTTTTTCCACACAGTATCTGGATGTGGATCTTGGTATCTCTTCCCATCTGCTGCTTGAAGAAGTCTCTCTGATGCTCACTGATTAAGACACTGATTTAGGAGCATAACAGAGTATCATTAGGAATCATTTTATTGATTTTGTTTTTTTGTTTGTTTTGTTTGTTTCTTTGTTTCTTTGTTTCTTTGTTTCTTTCTTTGTTTCTTTCTTTCTTTCTTTCTCTCTGTGTAAAACCAGTTGTGCTTGGTTTTACCCTAGGACTCTGGTTATTCATTATCCAAGCAGTGTCATGGGATCCTTCTCATGGAGTGGACTTTAAATCAGATCAGACGTTGGTTGTCTACTTTCACAAGTTCTGTGTCACTATTCCCCTAGAAAATTTTGAAGGGAGGACAGATTGTAGGTCAAAGGTCTTGTGGCTGGGTTAGTTCACTTTTCTTTTTCAGTATCCTATAAAGTACCTTCCCAGACCAAAGAGACAGGATGAAGGTTTCATGTGGGTAACCGCTCACTTCTCCATGTTCAATGAGTATTTTGGTTATGTAGGCAATGAGGCCCAGCTGTTACTTTGCAGAGACCAAACTTTTGTCTTAGCAATAGCTTTTGTTATCTAAGGATTTCCATGGGATTTCCCTTGGCCAACAACTCAGAATACAACTCATGTGCCACTAGAAGCCTTATGTGGCTACAAAAGATGGTCAGTTGAGACTCTGTATCCCCTTTTCTAGGAGTCATCATTAGGAACACTTTCACAGATTCTAAAAAGTTTCTACTGCACTGTTTTTCCATACAATTCCCAAATGCCACTTGCACCCCCAAATTCCTGCCATCTTTCCAGTATTCTCTTTATTCATCCTGCCTCCCCAACACATGATTTCTTCTACTCTCTTGCTCATGTTCTCCCAGTACATTGGTGAAATATACTCATTCCCCCCCAACACCAGGGAGATTGACATGTCCCAATAGACCCCTTCTCTTTTTGTAACCCCTATGATTCTACAGATTATAGCTTGATTATCATTTACTTAATAGATATTATCCCCTTAAATGTGAATATGGTGGGCCTATGTTGCCTCAATCAAGATTATTATTTTTCTAGTTCTATTTCTCTACAAATTTCATAATGCCTTTTTTTTTAAAACAGTTGGATAATACGTCATTGTGTAAATATACCATATTCCCTTTATTCATTCTTTTGTTTAAGGACATCTAGATTGTTTCCAGTTTCTGGCTATTAAGAATAAAGCATCAAAGAACATTGAAGAGCATATGTCCTTGTGGTAGTATGGAGCATCTACAGGGTATATGCCCAAGAATGGTATAACTGTGTATTGAGGTAGATCAGCTTCCAGCTTCCTGGGAAAATACCATATGTTTTCCACCACGGCTGCCCATGTTTACACTTTCCCCAGCAGATGGGTGTTTCCCTTGTTCCATATCCTTACCAGCATGGTCTATCACTTGAGTTATTGATCTTAGCCATTATGACATGTATAAGATGGATTCTAAATGTAGTTTTCATTTGCATTTTCATGATGGTGAAGAATGTTGAACATTTTTGAAGATGTGTATGGGACACTTGAGTTTTCTCTATTGAGAATTCTCTGATTAAATCAGTATACCATTTTAAAATTAGAGTATTTGATTTTTTTAAAATATCTAGTTTCTTGAGTTAATTATTTTGAATATTAGTTCTCTATCAGATGTGAAGTTAGTAATAATCTTTTCCCAGTCTATAGGCTGGGTCTTCATTTGACAGTGTGTTTCCCTTACAAAGTATTTCATTTTTATGATATCCCATTTATTAGATATCTTAGTAACTGTACTGTTGGTGTTCTGTTCAGAAAGTTCTCTTTTCTCATTGTGTTCAATGCTATTTCCCACTTTTGCTTCTGTTAGGTTCAGTGTATTTGGCTTTATGTTAAAGGCCTTGATCCATGTAGACTTGAGTTTTGTACAGCATGATTAATAAGGATCTATTTGCATTTCTCTACATATAGACATCCAGTTTGACCAGCACCATTTTCTAAATATGCTTATTATTTCTAATATGTTCCCCTGGCTTATCAGAAGTCACATGTCCATATTTGTTTGGGTTTATGAGTGGGTTGTCAATTTGATTCCATTGATCAGTATGTATATTTTATGGCAATATAATACAGATTTTATTATTGTAGCTCTGTAGAATAAACTGAAATTGGCTATGGTGATAACTCCATTGGTTATTTTATGGTTCAGGATTATTTTAGCTATCCTGTTTCTTTGTTTTTTTTTTGTTTTGTTTTGTTTTGTTTTGTTTTTCCATATGAAGATGAGAATTGTTCTTAAAAGGTCTGTAAAAGATTGTGTTAAAATTTTGATTTCATTGTATTGAATCTGTAGCTTGCTTTTGGTAGCATGAATATTTTTACTATGTCAATCCTACCAATTCATGAGCATGAGAGATCTTTCCATCTTTCTATGTCTTCTTTTATTTATTCAAAGACTTGCAGTTTCATTATACAAACCTCTCACTTGTTAGGTTAAATTTGCTTCATGATATTTTATAATGTTTGTGGCTATTGTGAAAGATATTGCTTTCCTGATTTATTTCTTTGTTCTTTTGTCATGTGTAATCAGGTGTTACTGATTATTTTGAGTTAACATTCTATCCAGCCACTCCCAGAATGTATATATCAGTTGTAAGAGGTCCTGGATTTCTTTGAAGGTTCTTCTATTGAAAACAGTGTTCAGAACCAGGAACTTGATGCTTTGAATTATTTTAAAGGCCATCAAGTTCAAATTTCTCATTTTCCAGCTTGAGTAAGTTTAGTGATGGTAAGGGACTTGACAAAGTCCTGTAGCCAACAGATAAGGAGACCTGGAAGAGCACACCATTACTGTGACTTTGACCTTGTATTCTTTTCATTATTCTATATTTATTCTTTAAAAAGTGAACAAAAAACATCCGATGATGCTATGGGCATGTCGTGTCATTTGTTAGCATTCCACTGAATCTAGATGCAATAAACTCTGTGGAAATGCTCTATAGAAATTTCTTAAAACATAGATTGTGGGCACATGCAGATGGTTAGATGATTATAACTGTAACAGTCAAATTAGAGGGTCTGCTGGAGTTTTCTTTTTTTCTTCAAAGACATTTTCAAATGTTTCATCTTTGACACTTCACCTACCAAAACTTTGAATATTAAATAATGTTAGAGGTTAATGCACTAGTAATGGTAGGTTGTTAACCCTCAATTGACCTCTTTTGGCATGAAATGTCCAATAAAACGTTCACTTTTTGTAAAATTAAATAGTCTTATTTATGTTTCCCTGAGTAGGGGCAATAGAATTTTCTGTCTTCACATGGAGTAACGCTTTTGGAATACTATGAAGAGTCTTTGTAATTTTCATAAATTATTTCACAAACCATTGATGACTTCACCACTTTTTTAATGCTTTCATTCAGAATTATTTCTCAAAGTAGAGTTTGTTTATAAAATATTATAGATGGCAATTTAACATTTAATTGAATAATTTAGAAATCACATTTGAGATAGTTTTTTATATTAATATCAATATAAATAATAGAGCTTAAGATAATTTTGGAGACTATAAATCAGAGCATTGTATTTATTCTTGTTCTATTTACATGAGCATTTGTCAACTGCACTTCTTTTTATATTAAAGATAAAAGAGTAAATTTAAGAAATTAATTTATAAGCTAATTCTTTCTAAAAATAAACTGAAATATTTAATGGAATATAACAAAAAGATTAAGCATCAACTTTGTTGACATTTGGTATATGGAGTATGAAAAAAGGATATTTATTTTTGCTGACAGTTTATAAATGAAACATGGTATTGTCACAAGTAAATATAATATCTCTTAGTAGCTATGGAGAAATGTATTTAGCATGCTCTACCATCATACTTCAAATTCTGATTTTCAAACCATATGTGCAACATAACATAGCTATCATATAACCTTTATACATTCTCCAACCTGCTTTGAATCATTAATAAATTAGTTGAATATTTAATGAGATATAACTGTTATTGTCTTAGGGTTTTATTGTTCTGAAGAGACACCATGACTAAGGCAACTTTTACGAACATGTAATTGGGGCTGGCTTACAGTTTCAGAGGTTTAGTCCATTATCATAAGGATGTCATGGCAGCATTCAGGCAGACATAGTGCTAGTAAAGGTGCTGAAAGTTCTACATCTTCATCTGACAGCAGGCAGAAGGAGATTATCTTCCTCCCAGTATAAAGCATAAGCAAAGAACCTCAAAGTCCACTCCCACAGTGATATGCTTCCTCCAACAAGACCACACCTACTTCAACTACTAAACCTCCTAATAGTGCAGTTTCCCATGGTTCAAGCATATTCAAACCACCATAGTTACTTAGTTTTTGTACTACATTATTTAGGGAATTATGGAAAGAAATGTGCTTGTACATAGTCAATATAGACATATTTTAGAAGATTGTTTTATATCTTGATGGTATTGAGAATTACAATGTAAATTTCTTCATAAACACAAAGAATATTATTCTGCAACTCTATAGGGAATTATGGCAAGGAAAACACTTGTACATATTCAATATAAACATAATTTAAAAGGATGTTTTATATCTTGATGATCTCAAGAATTACCTAGTAAATTTCTCCATATACTTAAAGAATATCATTTTAACTGTATAAATAGTTAAGTCAAATATGTGGATGTCTGGGATTGAAAGGAGAATCATGAAAATATGTGAGGTGGTTATTATTGAATATTCTAAACACTATGTGATTAACTTAGTTTTAGCTATAGAGACACAATCAAGAACATAACATAAATGACACAATAGATCTTTATTTGGCAGAAAACAGTGATGAGCTAAATATAAAAAAAAAACTAGGGCTTGTCAAAGATTGATAGACACATTTGAGAAGAGTAAAGTGTTGAATACTTTATAGAATACTGGAAGAATGAAGTATTGAAACCCACTGTTGTATTTGTCAATTAAAGATACCTCTTTCTGTACAGATTTTTTTTAATTTACAGAATAGTAGGAATGGGATTACATATAAAAGGTTAATATTGGAAAGAAGTAAGAAAATGACTTGAGAATTATGAAATAAGAAATTCAAGTTGGATAAGGTTCCTTATGTCTTCTCTTCTCCTATATTGTTTCATATAAGTACAATTACACAGAAGAATATATTATAACATTTCCATTTTTACTCACATAGTTCCATGGCATCTATTTTTAAGGGATGTGGCATTTACTTTCATTCAGTTGCTAGTTGACTGCAGTTGTGAGGCAGGGGATGAATAATTCACAGTCAATAAACAAATAAATCTTGGTGTTTCTTCATGTCTGGAAGACAGAGATTTGGAGATGTGCAGGACAGCTGAATCTTTGGAGATACTTTTAAATAAGGCTTTTCCTTTGTCATTTGGTAATACGTCCTTCTTGAGGAGTGTTAGTATATCTCAAATAACTGATTCATGTAAAAAAAATAACCTAAGTTGTACAATGATGGTTAACTGATGACTATTCAGTATCTTATGAGAACAAGAAGTGATTGGCAAGGTACTCGTCCTCTAGTGACATCATTTATTGAGATCTGAGTGTCTTAGTTGTTGGTACACTTTAATGTAATACATTTATATTTGGATGCATTAGGTATAAATTGTATATAAGATTATGTTGATAATTTCTGAAGTCAATTTTCTTTAATGAAATTAACTAATTATTATTTTTTCTGAGAATGGTTCTCATGTGGCCTAGCCTGACCTGACAAAAAAGGTTTGCATTTGTGCATTGTTGAGGCAAAATTTTAACCCAATTTAGCAAATCAATGAATTCACAACTCAATTAATTGGTATACAAGCTACTCACCTAGATTTGGCAGATCTACCACTATAGTACTCTATTCCCATCTATTAGATCCCATATGACTTGTGATTTCTCCAAGCCACGAGCTTCGGCTCCTTCTTCCTTCCACCTGGTTCTCCTCCATGGTCCTCCTCTCCTGTCTCCTCTCTCCCCTTCTCCCTGACACTTTTCAGCTCCAACTTCCCGCCTGCTGCCCAATCATTGGCCTTAGCTTTTATTTGAAAAGTTAAGGTGGGAGAAGGTTCACAAGGCACCTGTATACCTGATTTGTTCCTTGTGTGCAGTGCTTTCCAGGAGAGGAGACTTAGCATCAAAATACAAGACTAGGGCTATCTACAACAGTGCATAGCTACAGATGACCTTGAATGTCCTGGTATTGCTACTTCCACCATACAAGTGCTGGAATTTCAAGAATTGGCCAGAGCACCCAGAAGGCAAAGTTAACTTTATGTTTTTCCCAAAAGTTGTATTTATCTGTACATCATAAAGAATGAATTTGCCTTAGTTAGGGTTTCTATTCCTGCACAAACATCATGACCAAGAAGCAAGTTGGTGAGGAAAGGGTTTATTTAGCTTACTTCCACCTTGCTGTGTATCACCAAAGGAAGTCAGGACTAGAACTCAAGCAGGTCAGGAAGCAGGAGCTGACGCAGAGGCCATGGAGAGATGTTCTTTACTGGCCTGCTTTTCCTGGCTTGCTCAGCCTGCTCTCTTATAGAACCCAAGACTTCCAGCCCAGGGATGGCACCACCCACAAGGGGCCCTACCCTCTTGATCACTAATTGAGAAAATGCCCCACAGCTGGGTCTCATGGAGGCACTTCCCCAACTGAAGCTCCCTTCTCTGTGATAACTCTAGCCTGTGTCAAGTTGACACACAAAACCAGCCAGTACAGAATTCATGGAGTTAGCTAACTGGACTTAAATTATTAATTTTCCTTCATAAATTTTCTCCCAAATAAGGTATTTTAAACAGATTAAGTTTGTTAGATGCTAAAAAACAGTTAAACAGATAATTATGATTTGCAAAAGTTAATTTATTATTTTTTAATTCAACTTTTACCAGTACCAGTTTCCATGGAATTTTTTTTTTTAAGTTTTGGATATTGTTTATTTCACAATTTCATGGAAATTTTTGTAGCACGCATGGCTTGTAAATCTCATTAATACTTTATATTTGTACAGCAGTGGTGCATGTTCTCTATTATTAGAGGCCACAGTATATTTGTGGTGTGTATGTATATGTGTGTGTGTGTTTGCGTGTGTGTAATATTTGAGTATCTGTATCTGTGTATGCCATATGTGTGGTGCCCAATGAAGTCAGTAAAGGCCACAAGATCTCATTGGACCTGAAGCTAAAGGTGCCTGATGTGCATTCTGGAAATTGAATTCTTGTCCTTTGGAAGATTAGCAGTATTTTTGACACTGATCCATCTCTCTAGCCCTAAATTTCTTTTCTTACTAAAATCTTAAAGAGCTTTAAAAAAAGTTTCAGCACTTTCTTTAGACTCCACAATCACTTTGCACATTCTATGACTAGACAAAGGAGAGTATATTCAAGATGGAGAGGCTGAGGCATCGGGTACTTTCATCTTTATTCCCAGGTCCAAAGACTATATGTCAAACTCTATAAACTCTATCATCTAATAGACCTGTCTTTGTTTTGTTTAGGGAACAAAACTTTTCTACGTTTTAAGTTCAAATTTTCTCCTTATATAATTCATGTTTAATAGTTCAGCAAGGGAATGTTCAGAATTTTGTAGATTTTAAATGTCAGCTGAGATGGAAACCAAAGGGTGTCCTCCTTGCACAGGGGTCTGGGTGACTAAATGTAAATGTTTAGAAACTACGGCTTGAATTCTGCTGTGCTTATTGTCCATAACACCCTGACTCCAGTTCCTCCATCACTTATAAACGAAGTGGACAGTGTTTGCATCAAATCTTTTCTATATTCATGAGGCTGTAGTTTCTATCAAAGTATATTCATTTTTACAGCAGGCCAGAAAGATGCAGGCCATATATGTGTCTGTAAGTAAGTACATGTCAATAGGGTCAGAAGAAGTCCTCCCAAATGTACAAGAAGAAAAAGGGGGCAGGGGGCATTGTGTTAAAGAATTTATAGTTCAGGAATTCTTTTCCTGCTTGTTTTCGTTTTATTATGCTAAGGATAATTCTTTCATATAACAATCACAGATAAATAAATTTGCTCATTTCACTTGACTGAGTATATAGATGAAATAAAATATGTAGGGTCAAAGACAGCATGAGAAAATCATCAGGAGAGTGAGGTGAACATACTGGTTACACTTCTAACTCCACCTGCCTTCTGGTCTAGAGGAACAGCTTGTGTCTACTGATCCTTCCTAGTAGAGGACATCCTGTTTGTCACAAATCTTCAGTGCATGGGAGCTCCACAACACACCTACTTTACAGTTCACCTTTATTTTCTGTGCTGGGATTTCTTGTACAAAGATGGCAAACAAACACTGCTGCTTTTCTGGGCCTGGTCTCTGGAGTTGGTCTTTCCTTATGCTAGTCAGCTATTTTCAGTCTACCAGAGGACATAGAGGAACATCTGCATGTTATTATCTCATGGATTTATATCCCCAACTGCTAACTTCTTTTGTGAGATCCAGATCCATCTATCAAATCTGAAATTAGATATCTCACAGATTCATATATTCAACACCTGCAGAACTTTATTCATAGTTTCTCAAAAACCTCTTTGGATTCAAGCCTGCTTCATTTCAGCTGACAAGTTAAAAATCTGTCATCCGTCTTTGATCTGTTTCCTTAACAAGAGCCCATCCAATTAACCACTAAATCGTTAGCATTTGTCTCCTGAATACAAGAAACAGAGGTTGTTAACCTATTGATAAACACTGGCTCAACTCTTTCTAACTTCTTGAATAGATTCATACATATTCTTTTGAGGACTCTTTTTGAGGACTTTGTAGATTTTAGAAATGGCTAATTGATGATTTTACATTTTTATTTGTGTATGTATATGTACATATACATTATTGAGAGTTGATCTACTTCATTCAAAATTTACTGTTTACTGATTTAATAATTTAAAAAGGTGTTATTTTGCTGCTTGGTGAAACAGGGGCACTATATAGGTTGTATTGATTAAATTTAACTATTAAAGAGAGGAGCTATCCATTCGGGCTGTACTCTGGTCTAGTAACATTCTTGTTTCTTTCTTCTAGTATGTCTGACCACCCTTCACTGTTTTTTTTTCTGTTCTCCAAATAGTTTTCTTCCACATTTGCAAGAAACCTCTTTCATTTCTTTTGTTCTTTACTTGTATCTTGCTTGTTCACCAAAACCTACACAGGTTCAACAAAGTTAATTTCCTGTTCCGTGCTTCCAATGACATACTTCTCATTTGGTTAGAATCTCTGGTCCTTTCTGGGCACAGTGCCATACCACCTTCAGTCATTACAGCATATGTAGCGGGATCTTCCCAAGAGTATAATTGACTTGTAAGTCAGCTCTGATAGATGTACCTCAGAGGGTAGGTGGGTGTTATTGTTTTATTGTTTTATGTCTATTTAATCCACCTTTACTTTTCATTACTGGTGGGGTTACACTGGGCTCTACATAGGAACATGTTTGATAGTGGGAAGGTTAAGGGGATCAAAGTCTTAAGATTTTTCAGAAGAAAGCACTTGGAAATCAAATTCTTCTCTATTCCTCATGTAGCTGCTAAGACACTTGGGAGGATCGGCTTCTCCCTCATAAGAAGGGCTCAAGCTTTCCTAATAAGTGAAGGGGTGGATGTCCTCACACATTTCTGTAATCCTAGCACCCAGGAGACTCACTCAGAAGGATTTTAAGACAAAATCAGGTTGGAAAATTTAGTGGGATCTTGTCTCACAAGAAACCAATAAACAAACCAACAAAAAAAGTAAATAAAGAACCTATATAAAGAAACAAAAACAAATTCCTTAACATAACATAAAAAAAAAAAAGATTCTTTTTTTTTTCAGGCTTTAGATCATAAATACAGGCAATTCTTATCTTTTACTTGATTTAAAAAACATTTTTTTAAAGTTTTGCTTTCTTCTAAGATCTACTTTGATGGGCTAGCAAAAAATGGGGGAGCATCTATTTCACAAACTTAATTATTTTATAATTAAATACTAATTTGTAAAAGGTTTCTAAATCCCCATCTTGCTTTCCAAAATGATGGATGACCTCATGACTCTGGGACTATTAAGCATTTTCTCCTGCAGATCCCTGTGCACAGACTGAGGATGAAGCCTGGAAGCCAGAGTATGAGGGCTTTTTGGATAGGAAGGCTACTGTTAATTCCATAACAATGGTGCATTCCTTCTGAGAAGATGTGCTTGGCACACTAGAACTACAGAGTCCAGGTAGCTTACCCACCTTACCTCAACTGTGAATTCTTCAGAGAGGAAGGTTAATTAGGTAGGGTTCCTGTTGTGTTATGCTCCCACTAAGTACAAAACATAGCTCAAAGTAGTTAAGAGGCCTGGAATGGGAATGTGTGACTTCTTTAGGAACTAGGGGACAGTTTAGTTCACATTTGTGTTTCTGAAGGAAAAAAAACTACTGTGTTAATGTTATTTTTAATATAAATGTATACAGTAAATTAACACAGTGGCTGCATATCTTCATCCTAGCTTGTTCTCCACACTGTATAGAGAGACTGAGATTTATTTTCAAGCTTCACCTCTATGCCTGGACAGTCTATCCTAATCCCCTAAATAGTCTGGCTACCTGGCCTTCCAGTGTTCAACTGAACTCCTTGAACTCTTTTGTCCTACCTCCTTCTGGCAGTTTTGAATATTTCTTCCTCTCTGTCTTTCCTTCTCCTGGCTAGTGGAAGTTCTATCCCATTCTCTTTTGTGCTCAGCCACTGGGGGAATCAGCATTTATTGACAAGACAAAGAATAAATGGTTAGAACTGTTTACACAAACTTGAGACAGGAGATTCTTGAAACAAACATTACAATGCACTGTCTAGACTTAAACAAGGAATGATGACAGAAAAATCAGCTTTTGAATAACATAAGAGTAACCTTTACACAGTGTACAAAAATGTTATGCCTAAACTAGTGGTTTTTTTTTTAAGATAATTCACTTGGCAGCCTTTATTGATTTTTTTTGAAAATATTTTCTTTAAAGTTTTGATTTCTACTGAGATCTACTTTGATAGGTTGGCAAAAAATGGAGGGGATGCAATTTAGGATTGAACATACTGAAGAGATTGTTCTGATAAACCTGCCCCCTCCTTTATAGGTACCTACTTTAACACTTTCCATTTCTCATTTTTCTTCACTCTCACATTATTAGATGTCTTTCTTCTCACTAACAAAATAATTAACAGTAATTCTTCATCATAGTACTGGAGAGGATGGCCCAGAAGTTAATACAACTACAAGAGGCTTCAATTCCTAGTATATATATCAAAACCATTTATATTTCCAGTTCGAGGGAGACTGAATGCCCTCTTCTAGCCTCCAACAGCACTAGGAATGTTCATGGTGCAAAAACATAAAGGAAGGCATATGCTCATATACATAAAATGAAAATAAGTATTTAAAATAAATCATAATAGGTTGTGTGTGTGTCCTCTGTTGAACTGCCAGTTAGCAACTGCCTGCTGCATCTTGCTTATCTCTGGCAGGAGAGGGTGGATGGTGAGCAGGTAGAACGGGGAGGTAACAGGGGTTTATTTTTGTTTTTATTTTATTTTATTTTATTTTATTTTTCGTTTTTTTTTTAGGAGGGGAACCTGGGAAAGAAGATATTGTATGACATGTAAATAAAGTAAACATCTAATAGAAAAAAATTAAAAAAAAAAAAAAGGCCTGCACTCATGTGTTACCATGTGAGTAAAGAAATACATCACCACATGACTATGAAATGCTGTTTGTGTCCTCCTTGACTACACACACCCTTTAAGGATTTGAGGCTTCCCTTGTCCTAGAATCTCCTACTCTGAAGCAGGTATGATTTCATGTGTAGTTCTGGAAATGACTTTCTCTAGGACAGCCAAACCTTTGCATGCTTTCTTTCTTCCTTTCTTCTCCTTCTCTCCCTTTCCCACTCTCTCTTCCTGCCTCTCCCTTTGTCTCTCCCTTGTTCCCTCCCTCTGTCTTTCTCTGTGTCTCTGTGTCTGTCTCTCTTTCTCTCTCTCTCTGTCTCCCTGTCTATGTCTCTCTCTCTCTCTCTCTCTCTCTCTCTCTCTCTCT